>NC_137645.1:8326416-8405933 GCF_963383615.2 Lipophrys pholis | reverse complement strand
CCCGCGCTCGCTCCGAAAGACGAGATAATGGAGCCGGCCGGAGCGAAGCTCCCGAAAGAAACCATCAAAAGCCGAGTCAGAAAAGAAGCAACCTCGGCACAAAATGCGTGCGCGGAGAACATACGAGCCATGGGAAACAGAGCCCCGGTGTCGGATTGCCCCCTCCCCACCCCCACCCCCTCCACCACCCGGCCAGGCCCCGGGACCTGGGGCTTGGCGTGCAGCGTTACGGGAGAGAAAGAGTACTCCAGACAATGAAGTAACAATTGTGAAAACGATACCTTGCAAGCCCGGGAGATGTTTCCAAGGGACGTTTTTGAGGCGGATCTTTGTCTTTTCGTCCTTATCGTGATCTTTCAATGTATTCGTTTATTTCAGGGCATGAAAAAAAACCCCACCAACACCAGTGGACTAAATTCCCCGATTCTGTCGACGATTCGTAGATACAGACGGCTTTCAGAGAAAACCTTCTATTTGGGGAGTCTGAATGGCATCAACATATGTGTGCATCAACATCTGGGAGCGCCGACAACGAGCCGGCTCCGCCGCGGGAGTCGCGGTTTCGACTGAAATAGCAGGAGTTATGAAGTTTAGCGCGGCCGAAGCCCCGGAGCTAATTGATTCGCCACAGACAGACGATAGCACATCGAGGTTTTTAACGGGGCGACCCGCCGCTCCGCCCCGCCGGGAGCGCGCACGCCACCGCATGGCTTCGGGAAAACAGAAGCTGGAAATATCCGCCAATAAAGAGGGATTCAGGTGCACTCCTTTGACTTGATCTCACGTGATTGGCTTAAGTTTTTCAACTTCAACTCAAAAACGCTCCAACTCCGTCTCCACGGAAATTCGTAAAAACGCAAGTTTCTGAAAATGCTCCAACTCGGTCTCCATGGAAACGGAAGGGGGGGAGCAACGTTCTGAAAACACTCAGATTCCGTCTCCAAACACAACATTTTGTCAATGCTTCTCGTCCGTCTCCAAGGAAACAGGGGAAAATGAAACTTTTTTGAAAAGACAACGTTTCCGGGAAACTTTTCAAAAATGTTCCAACTCTGTCTGAGTTGGGGGAGAATGCAACAAAACATACTGCGGCTCCATTTTTGTGTAAATGAGAGAAAATAAAAGTTTTTGAAAGCGGCTCCCAGGTTCTGCCAAGTTCCAAGTTTTAAAAAGTACTTTTCTGAAACGGCCGTAGTAAATGATTGTTCTGCACATGCTCAGTCGATGGACAATGAGAACAACGTTTCCTCCAGAGTGTCATGACTCCATATTCTCCATGGTCCTTTTATTTTGACAGTCACCGTGACAACAACCTAACTCGGTCGTCTGTCCACTAGAATGTCCGTGTTCTCCCATTGTTGACGTTCATTGAGCATTGTAATCTGCGTGCATGTGTGTGTAGTTTCATTACGAAAAACAAACAACAGAACCAACTTGTTGTTCACGACCGTCGTCAGCGTTTCCGTGGAAACCAACACCGACATGTGGAGAGGTCTAAAGCTGTCCCATTAGGACTGATGTTCCTTGACTGCATTATTTGACCATGGAAGAAAAATTCAAAAAGTCACAAGGAAATTTTTTTTTTCTTTTTCTATGTTTCTGTCCGGATTTTGCCTCGTCACTATGAGGCAATCCTTCAATCCCCCCCCCCCCCCCCCCCTTCAGAGTGTCTTTAACCCTCCGAGCCGCTAATCCGCTTCTCTGGAAGTGACGGCGGATAAAAACCGATGACTCGTTTGTGTGTGACTGATGTGCTCCGTATGACACAGCCAGCCCGCTTACTGTAAGTGACAAACGGCAAAACCGCTGGAAATGTGCTGAGGCGGCAATCCCCCCCGCCCCCACCCCCCCCACACCCCCCTCCATGCTTCCACTCCCGTCGATTCCCAGAATAACAGCGTGGTTTCTTCGGAGAGGGGTAGCGAGATGAACGAAACTCGGATTTCCAAGCAATGCCAGCGTGTTTTGCCTGACGGTGAAGCGCAGGTGGAGATTGTTGACTTTCCCGCAATGCAAATGGTTTAACCAAAAAAAATCAAATATATATATAAATATATATATATATATATATATATATATATATATAAAACTTGCTGGAAAACAGCTGTATACTTTAGGATTCTGGCGTGACGCGCGGCGTTTGTTTTGAGTGCAGTAAATGAGCGGTCATTACGCCGAGTGCCACCTACAAGAAGCTAAAGTGACACCAGGAGGGCGGCGGGGTCGGGTGGCAGGGAGGGGGGGGGGGGGGGGGGGGGGGAATTCCCATGAATTGAAAAAAGGAAGTCGGGGTCACGGGCACATGGGAAGTTAATTACGCGAATCCCACATCACAGAAAACCTCCCTTTTGCCAATCGGTAGTTGCGCGTCTTTTTACGGTAACGCGGGCCCGGCTGTGGTTCGGCTGATTGCCGCAGAAACCGAAGGTAAGAGGGAAAGAAGAAGAAGAAGAAGAAGAAGAAGAAGAAGAAGAAGAAGAAGAAGAAGAAAAGAACCAAGGAGTGAGGCGTTTAAGGAGCTCTTGCAAAGGGCTCCGTCAGGGGAGGATTATTATAGGAAGCACTACGTGAGATGGCAGATTGGCTACAAACCCTGTCAGCACATCTGTGTGGCCCTGGCAACTGCCGATCGGACAAAAGGCAGATCATTGCATCCAGATGTTGGAACGGCGTCGGGGCTCCTGCGCCACGGCGAATCTATTCAAAGAACAAGTGGGCTGTTTTTTTTTTTTTTTCTTCTCCGAGTGAATTCATGGAAGTTAAATATTCAAATCTGTCGGCAAACCATTTGTCTTTTGGAGACGAATTATGTCAGGTGGTCTCTCTCTCTCTCGGTCTTTCTCTCTCTCTCTCTCTTTCTCTCTTTCTCTCTCTCCGCTCGCAGAGGGAGGTCGCCTGGATTAAATCCAAAGCAATCACGCCCCGACACATGGCGAGGGGATTTTCTCTTTAGGAATTCGCGAATTTCCAATATCTTGACGTCGACAAAAACGACGTTCGGGGTGGGGGGGTGGGTGGGTGGTGGGGGGTGGGGGGGGTTGGGTCACGTTGCTCCGTGACCCCGTTGTAGCACCTGCAAAGTGAAGCAAAAAAAAAAAAAAAAACATTTTAGGAAATCTACATTTGTTTTCTTTCGGCGTCTCATTCGCAGTCATCACTCGCATGAAAATGCTGTCTCGGAAATTGGCGGGCAGATCTTCACCAGAAAACGTGGCGGGGATCTGGCGGGATTTTTGGTAGGTTTTTTTGGGGGTCGGGGGCTCTGGTCACGCTGTCCTCGCTTTTCTTGCGTACCCCCCCCCCCCCCCCCCTCCCCCGCTTCCGCACGATGAGTGATGGTTCAGTCCGAACGTAAAAAACGGGATGCTTTCCCAGAATGCGTCCCCGCTGTGGCTTTCGGGGTCACCGTGACTCGGAGAGGCTAAACTAACTTCTTCTGGCCGCTCGTGTGCGCGTCATCTGGGACCGGGCGCCTGTTTCAGGAAGTTGCCAGAGAAGCGTTTCCTCCCGTTTCAACGCAAATTATTCCCACGTGTGTGGGAGTTGCACCAATTTCGACCGCGTGCAATTCTCTCGGCCCGATCTCCCACTCGGAGCGCCCGGCACGGAGGGAGGAAACACCGGGATCGAGTCCAGGATCTACTGAAGAGGCAGTGAACGAGTTCCCAAGGTGGAACTTGTCGAAAACCCTCCGCCTCCTTGGAAACGGGGGAAAATGCCACCCTTGCTCCGAAAATGCTCCGTCTCCATACAATTGGGTGAAAACACAACTTTTTGAAAACGCTTTGAATCCCTCTCCATGGAAATAAGGGAAAACGGAACTTTTTGAATACTTGTTGTAGGATTGGGGGAATGCAACATATTGAAAAAGATCTGTCTCCCTGGAAACGGGCAAACAACGCAACTTTTGGAAAGCACTCAAAAACGCCGTAGAATTGGGGGTAAATGCAACATTTTTGAAAGAGCTCTGTCTACGTCTCCATCCCTGTGGGAATTGGATAAAAAACGACTTTTTGAAAATTCTTCAACTTAATCTCTACATAAACCGGAGAAACAAGATCATTTTTGGACAACGTCTCCGTGGAAATTGCCGAAAACGCAACAATTTGAAAACGCTGCTACTGGTCAGGCACAGCACGGCCATAGTAACTAGCTCTTCTGCACATGCTCAGTAGACAGACGATAAGAACAACGTTTCCTCCCGAGTGTCATGACTCCCAGTCCATTTTCTCCTGGGACTTTTATTTTGACGGTCACCGTTTCGACAATCCAGCCTGGTCGTCCGTCCACCAGATCGTCCGTGTTTCTCCCTCTGTGGTAACGCCGGGAGCGTTTTGTTCTCTGTGCGCGTGGTTCCATTACAAAAACCACCAACAGCACCCACTCCCCATTAAATAACCTCAAATACGTGTTTTCATACTGCGAGTATCCGTTCAGATTGCACTGGTTTCCAGAAGAATTACGTTTTCCATCGCTTCTGAAGAGAAAATTGTCGATTTTGGGGCAAAGTACACCAAACAGAGGGTAAAACTCGGGCTCCAGCAAATGTTCTTCCCATTGTAAACGTCAAATATTGCCGTTGCGTGAACATTCCTGGGTGATTCTCGTGGCTCTAAAAACTAACATGTAATCCGACATCTTTGATAAACAAAGCCGAAAGCAGTGGTCACTTCTTTGGAACAACGGGTGGAAATAACTTCCTACCAAGAGATTGTCTTCTCTTACTGCGAGGCGAGAGTACCAACCACTACTCCACCTTGTCTCCGCCTTGATTTACGATGCTGGCACAGTTCGTGTCAGGCAGGTTACCGACGCAGTTCCAGAGATTCTGCTTTGTTAGTCAGTATCCTTGGGGGATCTCGTGTATCGCGGCGATGTGAGAGGCCAAGGACATGACAGGAGGACAAGACAGACAGAGAGAAGAGGTAGGGGGAAAAAAAATAAAAGTTTCCGTGAGCTTTGCAGATTCTTATCAGACGTGCTGAGCTCGGCATTTTTTACTCCGAGATTGTACACTGATGAGAATCGTGGAAATGTGCATGATGAACACCACAAACAGACCGTACCTGCTCCCTGTTATTCCGCGTGAAAACTATAGGGGAAAAAAAAATGAAAAAAGAAAAAAGAAAAAAGAAATGAAGCGCTCTCATGTTTGGAGATGTACGAGCTGCTGCAAGAGTCTCGTCTCTTCGCAGGACATCCGATACCGACACAGGACGGCGTTGTCGGGCTGGAGTGAGTCAGACGGGGGTTGCGTTAAGTAGACAGACACGGAGATGGAGGCACATCTCCAGCGTCGGCTGTCGTCTCGTGGTTTACGAGTTCCATTTCTTTGTTTGAAGCCAGAACACTGGCACCTCGGCAGGGCGACCAGATTTCCCTTGGCTTCGGCGTCAAGGCTGTCGGATTTCTTCTGGCAACGCTCCATCCAGACATTGGGAATCCTTCTCAAAGTTGGTCTCCAACCTTCCGGGTATGGCCAGGCCAAACTTGGTCTTGGTCGGCCATGTTTTCAAAAGGTTATGCCCAATGGTAACAAACCCATCCAGCTATTTCCCCGACCTCATAGTGGGAAGATCCCTGCTTTGGACTGATATGGCTTGGCTCAACGCCAAAGACTGTCGGATTTCGTTCGGGAAACGCTCGATCCAAACATTGGGAATCCTTCTCGAAGTTAGTCAACGACCTTCTGGGTATGGCCAGGCCAAACTTGGTCTTGGTCGGCCATGTTTTCAAAAGGATATGCCCAATGGTAACAAACCCATCCAGCTATTTCCCCGACCTCATAGTGGGAAGATCCCTGCTTTGGACTGACATGGCTTGGCTCAACGCCAAAGACTGTCGGATTTCGTTCGGGAAACGCTCGATCCAAACATTGGGAATCCTTCTCAATGCTGGTCAACGACCTTCCACAAATGTCCAAGACAGACTTGGTCTTAGACGACCATGTTTTCAAAAAAAACTTGAATTATTCCCACACCTGATTCGACTTGACCACTCTTCATTACACGCCATTAAATGAAACGTCGCGAGCAAACCAAGTGTAAAGATGTCAGCCTGCTGCGGGAACCCAGTTTCCCCTCAGCTGCCGTCCATCGGTATTGCGAAAAGAAAAAAAACAAAACAATGCTAAACAAACCTTTCACTGAGCTGTCACTGACACGTCCTAATACCCACTGCGAGCCTTGATTTAATGACAAGTCATAAGTGGGGCCTGAGTCACCGTTTCTGGCTCCTACAATCACACCCGGGAGTTGATGGAAACGTGTCGGGAGGTTTGTGTCTCTTTTTTTTTCCCCCCTTCGCTTCGCACACAGAGACACTCTTGTCTGTTGCCAGAGCCATTGCGTAAAGGGCTTATTCTCCCTATAAGGTTTAGATAGATTAATCTGTGGGAATAACTGCAGTATTGTGATGGAGGGGGCCAGTTTCACCTGGACCCTGCAAATCTTTCTTGAAACGTTTCCTTCCATATAAACTTCATCTTTTTTTTTTTTTTGGTTTGGTTTGGTTTTAGTGCGTTCACATGGAGAGTCCCAAAGCTCTCCGGGATTACGGCTTTAGACAGTGGTATTTCTCTGGGATTATACCGCATGCACTGTTTGTACTCTTCTTGAACGTGGGGGGGGGGGGGGGGGGGGGGGGGGGGTGCTCACGCCAATGCTAATGAACCCCCGTGACGTTATTTACAGACAATACCGTCGCACTTTAAAAGACGCTATCTTTGGCTCCGAGACCTTGCCGGTGAACCGAGCCCCGGAGTGGAAGGTAATCCGTCTTTTTTGCAGAGTGTGTTTTGAGCAGGGGCAGGCCCTCGCCACCGCGGGGGCCCGGACCAGAGATTTTCTGCAGATGAGGGCAGCTCTTCCCCGCTGCTTCCATCCAGCTGCTCCAACTCAACCACGGCCGCTCGAGGAAGCAAAGTTTCCATCTCCCTCTGTTTAGCGAACTCGCTTCCTTCCCCCCTCGAGCCAGAGGGGAGACGGAACAGGCTGCAATTAATTACAAAGAAATATTATCCTCTTGCGGAAGGTTCGCAACAACGCCAGTATCCAAAGCAAACAGATACGGTGTGCCTGGAAGCTTGGTGCCTTGTACAGCTGCCATGCCAAATCCAGGCCCACAGATCCTCTTACAGCAGATCAGAGCGAGGGGGTGGGGGGTGGGGGGGGGGGGGGGGGGGGGGGGTTATCATGCACACTGCGGCATTATGATTCCACATTTCACTTCTTGACTACTGAACTGATATGAAAAAAAAAACCAAAAACAACCTCTGAGCAGATGATTGCGTGGGAGGCCTGCGAGTTTCTTGGACGTTCATAACACCGCGTCAACCCAGAAGGAGGAAGCTGCAGTCACCGCGCGCAAAGATGTTAGATGTTGTTGTTGGGAAGACCCTCCGGGGTCGAGAACGGTCAGATGCGGCGATGGAAAAAAACCCAAAAAAAACCCCAAAGTGGTATATTTTTAGAACCGTGGAAGCCATTGATTGAACGCTCCTTTAAGGTACTCGGTTTCCTGAAGCTCTCGAAAAACTGTCAAAGTACAGCTGAACCTTCACAGCAAGGGAAGCCCCCCCCCCACCCACCCCCACCCGCGACAACGCCCCACAGCACCGCGTATAAACACGTCGTAAACACCCATTATTCCGTCGGCGTTCCCCCTGAAACCGCGCGAGCAGATGACATCCTGTGCAGTCTCGGTGTCAGGATGATGGATGAGGGCAGCCCCGTTGTTGTTGTGACGGAAAGACGCGGAGGTAGATGTGCCTGTGGACGTCTGCGTAAGGGAGACGATACCCAGCGGGCCGTTTGAGTGACGGCCGAGGTGCTGCTGTGTTTTTTTTTTTTTGTTTTTTTTTTGCGTGAGCTGTGAATTTCGGCCTCCCCGGGTGAGCGAAACCATCTCGCCACCGCCGTTGACGCTAAACAACTTTGCAGAAGTCTGTTGGATGCGATGACAGCCCGGCGCATAATTGATTGCATGACGTTGGGGTAGATTTTCTTTCCGGAGAGTACATTTCATGCTGTCGGACCACATGCGACAAGACTATTCGGGCCAGCGTGATTTACTGACATTCCTTGAGCGTATATTTGCAGATGGGAGCTTGATTAAAGCTCATGACTCAACAAACCGCCTCTATGCCGACGACACCGTCTTAAATAAATGATGCGTTTTTCCAAGATAGCCTCGTCCAAGCCGAAATAACTGTTTTTGAAAAATTGTCAACGCCGCCATTAAAGACAGCTTTTTTTTCATACGGGAGGCCGAGGGGAAGAGTGTGCGCAGAGCATCGGGTGTTGGGGGGGGGGGTGGATGGATGTTGTGCGGAGCCCTGTAATTTTCTGCCTCCCTTCACCTCACACGACGCTCGCCGGACACCGAGGGGAATTCATGGCATTCCTCATTCTACAGATGAGCCGGAGTTAAAAATATTCTCGCGCTATTCAGCCTAGAGGGCATCGGCGAAAAAAACGCCATCCTGCGTTTTTTAAAAAACACTGATTTTGTTTACGCCATCTTTTTTTTTTTTTAACATGAGCCGTATCAAATTCCTCCGTCTACATCGGAACATTTTTTATTTATTTTTGTTTTGTTTACATTACCAACGGCCTGCATGCATAAGTGACTGCACAGATGTGGCTCGTAAACAGCTGTAGAGCCGATCCCGGGGAACACGGTCCCTGCAGCACCAGGAACTGAGGCAGATGCAGAGAAGGAACAAGAAAGAGCCAATGAGTCATGTCCACTTATATTAAAGTTTTGAAAAGATGCCTGATTGTAGTTTTGGCCTATTCTAAATCGATCCATTGACGCCAGGTTCCTAGCATTTATATAGCTTTTCTATAAAGGTACCCTCTGCTGGGATGGGGTTCAGGCCACAGGTTGACTTGTGGACAAGAAGTCAAGTGTTCAGAAACTGAGGAGGACTTTAAACACACAGGCAGGGTTCACATTTATGATCACTTAATTCACATAGTGATGTCCATAGTCTCTCTGTCAAACATAGTTCAGAAAACATCTTCATTCGCTTCATTTTTCAGGATTTCTTAAACGCTGTTTAATAGGTGCTGCTTCACCTCTGAAGACATGGCCGGAGGGTGGGTTGGTTGGTTGGTTGGATAGCTGACTGGTTGGTTGGTTGGTTGGTTGGTTGGTTGGTTGGTTGGTTGGTTGGTTGGTTGGTTGGTTGGATAGCTGACTGGTTGGTTGGATAGCTGACTTGGTTGGTTGGTTGGTTGGTTGGTTGGTTGGTTGGTTGGTTGGTTGGTTGGTTGGGTGGTTGGTTGGTTGGTTGGTTGGTTGGTTGGTTGGTTGGTTGGTTGGTTGGTTGGATAGCTGACTGGTTGGTTGGATAGCTGACCTGTTGGTTGGTTGGTTGGTTGGTTGGTTGGTTGGTTGGTTAGATAGCTGACTTGGTTGGTTGGTTGGTTGGTCTGTTGGTTGGTTGGATAGCTGACTGGTTGGTTGGTTGGTTGGTGGGTTTGGTGGATAGCTGACTGGTTGGTTGGATAGCTGACCTGTTGGTTGGTTGGTTGGTTGGCTGGCTGGTTGGTTGGTTGGTTAGATAGCTGACTTGGTTGGTTGGTTGGTTGGATAGCTGACTGGTTGGTTGGATAGCTGACTGGTTGGTTGGATAGCTGACCTGTTGGTTGGATAGCTGACCTGTTGGTTGGTTGGTTGGTTAGATAGCTGACTTGGTTGGTTGGTTGGTTGGTTGGTTGGTTGGTCTGTTGGTTGGTTGGATAGCTGACTGGTTGGTTGGTTGGTTGGTTGGTTGGTGGGTTTGGTGGATAGCTGACTGGTTGGTTGGATAGCTGACCTGTTGGTTGGTTGGTTGGTTGGCTGGCTGGTTGGTTGGTTGGTTAGATAGCTGACTTGGTTGGTTGGTTGGTTGGTTGGTTGGTTGGTCTGTTGGTTGTTGGATAGCTGACTGGTTGGTTGGTTGGTTGGTTGGATGGGTGGATAGCTGACTGGTTGGTTGGTTGGTTGGTTGGTTGGTTGGTTGGATAGCTGACTTGTTGGTTAGTTGGTTGGTTGGTTGGTTGGTCTGTTGGTTGTTGGATAGCTGACTGGTTGGTTGGTTGGTTGGTTGGTTGGTTGGTTGGTTGGTTGGTTGGTTGGTTGGTTGGTTGGGTGGATAGCTGACTTGTTGGTTGGTTGGTTGGTTGGCTGGTTCGTAGGCTGATTTGTTGACTGGTTTGCTTGGTTGGTTAGTTAGTTGGTTGGTAGGTCGGTCAGGTGCTTAGCTCGATGGAATAAAGAAAATGAGGACCTCAGTGAACAATGTACACGTTTAGTTTTATGTCATATCCGATTTTACAAGCAGAGCTTCTTTAAACTGCTTATTTGTCGGAGGGGTTTTCTAAAACAATCCTCCAAACCATGGCGGCATAATGAAAGAGAAAACAGGCCAGCGACTGACAGAAAACAAGTGTTTCATCATCGTCCCTTTTCCTAACTGCCACCAACAACTCAACATATATGGATGGTTTCTTTTCTAAAGCGAATCTCTTGTGAAACGACTCTTCTCCGAAGCTCACATTGCATAACACCGTGACACGATGCTCGAAGTGGTTGTGAAATCGACCTCAGGTGCCGGAGGATGAGAAGCAGAGCAGGAAACTTGAAGAGTTTTCCTAATGTCTGTTTGCTTTGTGGATTGCAGGAAGGTTTGCCTTCCAGAATCGCTCACATTCACACAATTGTGCAAACAAGTCGACCCGTTTGGAACCGAGTGGACGTGGAAATTATAGAGCTGCGATTGGAACACTGCAAACGTAAACTGGCCACAGGAAATGGTGTGCGAGTACTTTAGGTGTCATATTGATGTCTTTCTCCAAAGTAATATTGCTCGGACATTTTTTTCTTGCCGCGGGACGGAGAGGCTGATTCCGGACGGCTGCTGGGAGACGCGCCTGATGTCGAAATCAATCCACTCGTGCTCCGATTACAGGCCCCCGTCTGTTTACACGACAACGGTGCTCGGAGCCACTGCAACCGCCACTTTCCCAAGGTGGAACTTTTTGAAAACGATGTGTAAACTGGCAAAAAGCCCACTTGTTGTAAACGAATCCCAAGGTGGATGTTTTTGAAAATAGCTCCCACGGTAGAGCTTTTTGAAAATGCTCAGACTCCATCCGTCGTGTCAGTGGGTGAAAACGCAGCTTTTTGAAAACAACTCCAAAGGTAGAACTTTTTGAAATTTGTGTAAACAGGCAAAAAAGAACTTTTTTTGAAAACAAATCCCAAGGTGGATATTTTTCCAATGGCTCCCAAGGTGGAGCTTTTTGAAAATTCTGCAACTCCATCTTTAGGTAAATGTACAAAAGTGCAAACTTTTTGAACACGGCTCGCAAGGTGCACATTTATGAAAACGCTCTGACTCCGTGTGAATGAGCAAAAATGCAACTTTTTGAAAATGACTCCCAAAATGGAACTATTCTTCGACATTTCCAACTCTCCCTGCAGAGACACCTGGAGGCTACAGAGCACTGTTATCGCACATGTGCGCCATCGCCATGGTAACTAACAAACATGGCGGCCTCCGTCGGCCACCGTCCCTACGAATCTCCGGTTCTTTCCGTGTTTTGTCGTATTGTTCTTTGTGCGCAGTGGTTTCATTAGAAAATCAAGCAACAGCACCACCCGGTGGCCCGGCATGCGAGCTACATCGTTTTCATCATCTCTGCCATTGCCTTGTAAACGAAAAACTTTTCTAAAATGGACGAGGCGTTGCCACTTGGAGTGTTGTCATGTAAACGGGGCCGATCTGGGATCCTCTGATTTTAACTCCGATGTTTCTTTTCCGACCTTTCGCGATCACTCAAATTTCTGCCGAGCTTGCACGGGATCCCGCTCTGGAGCCACTCAGCGAAAACCACTGAACGCTGTGGTGGGTTAAGAGTTGCTCAAAGGCACCTCTGACAGTCACTGAGAAAAGACTGAATTATGCCGTTGCACTTCCTCTACACAGACTTTTCCAGGCAGACTCTGGGATTTTGTGTGCGTGCGTGCGTGCGTGTGTGTGTGTGTGTGTGTGTGTGTGTGTGTGTGTTTCCATGCAACAGGAGAAGTTTGTATCATGTGTCCTGACAGGTTTTGATGAGCGACGCCAGCGCTTCATCGATTACTTTGGCAGGTGCCGACACGACTGCATCCAGGAGCGCGCACGCACACACACACACACACACACACACACACACACACACACACACACACACACACACACACACACACACACACACACACTTCTTCTTTTGGGTTTAACGTCAGTTTGCATTCATAAAGTTGCACTACTGCCATCTGCTGGTTCTATCTATCTACATTGCTTCCCACCGAGATCTCTTTGTCCCTGATGACGATTTCCCTCTTTCTCTCTTATCAGCAGCTTTTTCGTCCCTAATGACTGTTTCCCTTCTTCTTCTTCACCTAGGTTCAACGACAGTTGGCAACCGTGAAGTTGCACTTCCGCCATCTGCGAGGTCTATGCCATTCCTACTTCTCGAAAGAAAGAAAGAAAGAAAGAAAGAAAGAAAGAAAGAAAGAAAGAAAACGTCGAGAAGGTTTTGCAGTTATGCACAGACCTGCATATAAACCTGGTTTAGTTACAATGAGCATGCCAGACCTGTAGGGGGCAGTGTGACGAGAAGCATTAAGCCCTGATAGCCAATGAGAATCCAATAAAAATAAAAAAACACCAAGTGCAGACAATCACACGCTCGGATATACGATGCATTTTGAAAGAAATTTTGTTGGCGATCTGGATCAAAATAATTGTTCTAATATTTAATTTTAGTTTCACAACATGTCGTCTTATCTTGTGTTCTTTTTTTTTTTTTTAAATTTGAACTAATGTGTCTTTTCCCTTTGAGTCGTCTCTTATTTCTCTTTGTTTATTCTTTTCCTCAAAGGTCTTCTGGCCGTTTCCGCTGTTTCAGACCATTTTTTGATAAAAAATAGTCCTAAAAATGTTTATGTACATGACACATTCCAGAGCCGCAGGTTGAACTTCAAAGTACTTCATTCCACACGGCTGCATCCGAGATCTTTTTTTCCCAAACCACTGGTCTGTTTTCTGGAGGCGAGGTGAAGAAGATCCCGTCCGTGCAGCAGCACGAGCGAGGATCTAACGTTCCGTCTCCCCCGGTGTTTTTTCCTTCGTCGTGAAAATCTCACCTCATTGGTATCGATGACGGTTTTCTGGAACTGAAGGCAGAAGGAGAGAGAGAGAGAGAGAGAGAGAGAGAGAGAGAGACTGCCAGGAAGATAAAAGTAAGAAGATCTATGCTCTAACAGCTGGACCCCCCCCCCCCCGCCCCCCGGCCCAAACCAGCAGGGCTCCATGTAAATCCTTATACCGCTTGTAAAGATAAACAACAACAACAACAAAAACACATTGCACAACATTACATGCTTTGTTTGAAATGAAAGAAGCTTTTCCTGTAAGATTATCCTCCAACAAACGGGACTGAAGGGATAAAGACAAATATTTAAATAGTTTCCTGGAAACATTTCCCCCCCAAACATGATTCAGATAATGAGTTGGTGCAAAACCAACCAACCAACCAATCAACCAACCAACCAACCAACTGACCAACAATTGCCTAACATTCAACCAACCAACCAACCAACCAACCAACCAACCAACCAACCATTGCCTAACATTCAACCAACCAACCAACCAACCAACCAACCAACCAACCAACCAACCAACCATTGCCTAACATTCAACCAACCAACCAACCAACCAACCAACCAACCAACCATTGCCTAACATTCAACCAACCAACCAACCAACCAACCATTGCCTAACATTCAACCAACCAACCAACCAACCAACCATTGCCTAACATTCAACCAACCAACCAATCAACTGACCAACAACTGCCTAACATTCAACCAACCAACCAACCAACCAACCAACCAACCATTGCGTAAAATTTAAACAACCAACCAACCAACCAACCAACCACCCGACCAACCATTGCCTAACATTCAACCAACCAACCAACCAACCAACCAACCAACCAACCAACGCCCAACATTCAACCAACCAACCAATGCCCAACATTCAACCAACCCAACCAACCAACTGGTCGACTGACCAACTAAATCAATAACCAAACAAGCAACCAACAACTGACTGACCGTCCGTCCGACAGACCAAACAATCAACCAACAAAAATCTATAAACCAACCAACTGACTGACCAACCAACCGACCAGCTGACCGACCAACCATCTGGCCGACCAAGAAACTCGCCACTGAACCAACTGACGGACCGACCAACCAAAATACACACCAAGACTTGAAAATGTCAAAATAAAGGCCTCCTACGCCCCTTTCACCTGTGGGAGAGAAGACTTCAGTTTTTTACACTTTGATTTTGGGCAAACCTCAGCAGAAGGGCTGGTGGTTGGACGAACAAAACGGTGTGAGGATGAAACACATACCGTGCTGGGGATACGCAGTACCACATGTACGGGCATCTCCCTCAACGCCGAACTCCCACGACCCTTTGAGGAATTCGAGCTATGCCGGACTCCGGCAGATTTACAAGGTCGGTGGATACTGTGCATTTTATGCATTAAGGGATTTACTGCGCGCCGTGAGAGTGTGAGGGCGCACACTCTCCGACCCCCGACACAAATCAGGAGCGGAAAAGAGCGGCGGCCGCGCGGGGATACGAACGTTCCGCCGCCCTCTTTCTGGCAGTTTCCTATTTGTGCGGAGAAGATGGTCTGGGTTCTCCTATTGCCACTGGCAAAGCCCACAGACTAAATAACGGTTGTGTAATGGAACCAGCGCTCCCCCTTAAACGCAGGAAATAAACGGCGGTGGTCAGGTTCATTCATGCTGGCAATTATCGCTCCCCCCCCTTTTTTTTTTTTTTTTTTTTTTTTTGAAAAACCAACTCGAAAACCTCCTCAAAGCAAAGAAAGTATTAGCTTTGGAAAGGCCGCTGATTGTCTCGCGTCGATCCAGGATTTCAAACCGCGGCGTTCACACTGCAAGGTCTTGCCGCCGAATTCTGATTTGTTGCCGTTTATCTTTCGCGTGACCGTTGATGCGACATTTTAAAATCTACTTTATACTGAAAAGCACAAAATTGAACAAATGCTAGGAAATGTTTACAAAATTAAAAACAAAATGTCGCAGCGGGGGGATATACAGTAGTCTCTCCGATACTGTAGTACTTGGAGTCATTTTTGGGGTCCTCCAGTTTTCATGGCGGCTTGTTAAGAACCCCCGTCCTCTTTCAACTCCCCGCCGACCGTCCAGACCTCATTCCTGCGATGGTTCGGATTCTTTACACGTCAGCGCGAACGCAAACACTGTAGGCTTTTTTTTTTTTTTTTTTTAATGTGCTTTTTAACACCCACAAGAAAGTTTTATGTCTCTTTTAAGATGGTGAAGTTGTTAGCTTTAGCATTAGCTCTATCCATGACAACGGTGATCGGAGTCACTGAAAATGCAACTTTTTGAATACGCCGCTGAACCCATCTCCATGGAAATGGGGGGAAATGCAACTTTTTGAAAATGCAACTTTTCGGTCAAAATGACGGTCTGCGCAACTTTTTGAAAATGTGATGACTGTTTCCATGGAAATAAGGGGGGGAAATAGTAGCTTTTTGAAAAAGCTACAACTCCAGTACAAACTTTATGTTTACATTCCGACTCCATCCATCTCAGAGGAAACGGGGTGCAGGGGGGGGGCGCATCTTTTTGAATATGCTAGGACTCTGCTTCCATGGAAATGGGGAGGGAGGAATGCAACTTTTTGAATATGTTTGACCTCCTTTATTGTGGAAATGGAAGAAAACACTACTTCTTGCATAAGCCAGGACTCCATCTCCGGGAAAACAGTAGATAATACAACTTTTTGAAAATGCAAGGATTCCATGGAAATGGGGGAAAACGCGAATTTTCAAATATGGTAGGACTCATTAGTTGTGGAAACGGGGGATAATGCAACTTTTTGAATATAGTGGGACTCCGTCTCTCTGTCAACGTCGGAGAGTGCAACTTTATGAATATGCTTTGGTGCCGTCTCCGTGGAAACGGGGGGAAAACACAACTTCTTCAACTCGCTGCTACTACTAATGGCTACAGTGGATAGTCAATAATAATAGTAAATGTTTCTTCTACTTCAATGTTTCTATTGTTTCCGTAGAAATTATACATAATTTTCAAAAAACTTTCCTGAAGCGAAAACGCAAAAACGATCCGTTTTCACTTGAAACGTTGCCATGGAAACGGCACCTCCGTCCTCGCGACCAGCAACACGAGCAGCGTCTGACTAGCTTTTTGTTCAAAAACTAAAATAAAAGTCTGCTGTTTTGCCCGAAGGTTTATTTTGTTTTTATTGTTCTACATTGCTTTTATTCTAGGTTATTTAATTTTATATATATATATATATGTATATTTATTCTATCTTATTATTTGTCTGTACCGCACTTTGGCCAATGGTGTTTTTAAAAGTGCTCTGTGAATAAAGTTGAGTTGAGTTAAATCACGACACTCAGACCTTTAACGGCGCTTTTCGAAAACGCCAACGACAACGCCTCCACGTCTTCGCCCGACCGAGACGTCTCATTGTCTCCGGAACCGAAACGCACGCTCGCCACTCCGGAGAGATTTCACACGAGCGTGAAGCGTTTTTTTTTTTTTTTTTCCTGCTTCCTTGGCCGGGGGGGAGGGGGGCGGAGGGGGTGGGTGGCGGGGGGGGGGGGACGACAGCTGGGCCCTCTCAGAGGCGAGCGCTCGACAAGCCTCTTCCTGACCAAACGCGAGGTGGAAAGCCCAGTTTCCACGGCTAATAAGCCCGAACTGGCGGCTGTTATCTTAAGGAAACCCTCAAGGAGCCGTGAATCAGGCCGCCGGCGGACACCGCCACAGTTAGGAGTGTTTTTCCAAGCAAATGGACTAAATCTCTCTCTCTCTCTCGCTCCTGAGAAGCTCATCACGAGCTTCGCCCGACGTCACCGATGGACTCCGCGATCAACCGCCGCAACATGAAATCTACAGCGGGAGGAGGAGGTGGAGGTGGAGGAGTGCAAACCAAAACAAGCAGGTTGATGTTTCCATGCGATAAGAGCCGAGTGGGAAATTTTTTTTATTTTTTTTTTTCCTCCCCGCTTGTTTGAATATTTACAGTCCAGTGGCATCTGCATGTTTCAGGGGTCAGGTTGTTTCTCTTGTGTGGGAAGGTCATACCTGGGTGAGAGGCCTCTCACACGCTGCACACATTTCCATTGCACTTGTGGTGGGTGGTGGTGGTGGTGGTGGTGGTGTTTGGGTGGGGGTGGGGGTGGTTGGTCTCTCTTCACAGAAATAAAACTGATTTAACTCAAACTTTAAACAATTAAAATTAGGTTGACTCTTTACGTGTTTGAGAGGAGTTGGACATGAGTCTCGCCACGAAACAAATCCACTGGAAGGGACGAGGGCTCGGAGCCACTGAGCCACTTTTTGAAAATGGCTCCCAAGATGTAACTTTTTTAAAAAAAATTAAAAAAAAGCCGCGACTCCATCTTTGTGTAAATGAGTGGCGATATAACTTCTTGACAATGACTCCCGAGGTGGAACTTTTTGAAAATGACTCCCCAAGCGGAACTTTTTGGTAAATGGTTACAAAACCCAACTTTTTCAAAATGTTTTCCAAGATGGATCTTTTTGAAAATGGGTCCCCAGGGCTGCAGCCCTAGTCTTTATGTAAATGGTTGAAAATGCAACTTTTCGAAGACGGCCTCCAAGGTGAACATTTTGGACACTGTTGCAACTGTCGTCATTAAAATGGGGGTTGGGGGGGGGGGGGGGGGGGGGGGTACTTTTTAAAAATGGCTACCACGTTTGAACTTTTTGAAAGTGCTGCAAAAACCAGTCATGTAAAAAGGTGAAAATGCAACAATTTGAAAAGGGCCCCCCAAGATGGAATTTATTTGAAAATGGTTGGTTGCCAGGGTGGAAATTTTTGAAAATGGGTCCCCAGGGCTGCAGCCCGGTCTTTATATAAATGGTTGAAAATGCAACTTTTGGAAGACGTCCTCCAAGGTGAACATTTTGGACACTGTTGCAACTGTCGTCATTTAAACGTCATTTAAATTCCCATCATGTGA
This sequence comes from Lipophrys pholis, assembly GCF_963383615.2. NCBI lineage: Eukaryota > Metazoa > Chordata > Actinopteri > Blenniiformes > Blenniidae > Lipophrys > Lipophrys pholis. The sequence continues at coordinate 8,387,811 of NC_137645.1, read as the reverse complement.
AAAATGAAAATGCACCTATTTGAAAAGGGCCCCCAAGATGGAACTTTTTGAAAATGGCTCCCCAGGTAGAACTTTTTCAGAGCGACTCCCAAGGTGGAACTTTTTGAAAACGCTGCAATTCCATCTTTGTGTAAATGGTCAAAAAACCAACGTTTTGAAAACGACTCTCAAGGTGGAACTTTTTGAAAACACTCAAGCTCCATCATTTTGTGTAAATGGGGGGGAAAAAAACCCCAAACTGTTTTACTTTGAAATGTCCTAATTTGCTTGGTGGTTTGTCGGATTGGAGCCGGTTTTGACTTTGTGTTCGACGTCCCCCAAAAAGCTCATTTCACAGTCTTAAAGTTTTGGCCACACGTCTAACCCTCCAAAGTTAAACTCCAAATCACATCTTCAGTCACACCCATGACTCAGAAAAATGCCACGTCAGGCCCTTTTAGTCAGAAAACACGTATTCGGTTTGATCTCGGGGCGTCAAACACCAGTTCTCTGGGCATCCACCGTCGTTCCTTGAAAGTGTCTGAGCTCCCTGAACTCGTCTCTCGGTGCCATTTATTTTTTATTTTTTTTCAAAGCAGACATATGGTGCCGGTTTCTCATTCCGCGACCTGGCCGCCGATCAAGTCCGGCTGGGCCGCTTTACTGAACCCGAGTTGTGTTTTCACTCATTGCTCCGACAGAATTTAAATTTTTTTTCCCTTTTCTTTTCATGTTTTCAGTCGGTTTCACTTTTCTACCCATTTCATGTTATTGGAAAAAAAAAAAAAAATATGTTGACGTTAAAGGAAAACCGTCAGTTAAAGTGCCAAAAGGAGTCAGATGGAATCGGTTGATCTGAAGCTTCCCCGCTCGCTAAAACGCGCCAACGGAAATACGGGACGGTGGAATTTGTCCGGCTAGTGTTTGGACATCTGAGCGGCGAGAACCCGCCTCTGTCCACACCGGGGGACGCCGCGCTGCGGTATCCTGCTGATAAAGGCCCGTGGGCACGCGCCTGCCAGCAATCAGCTTGAGTGGAGCGGAGCCCTGCTGGCGTGTCGGGGGTTCAACTGCTAATTAAGAACAACAGCTTTAGAAAAAATTAAATAAAATAAAATAACCCAAAGACCTCTTCAAAGGATGAAGGTGGCCACCATCCTCATCGTGCCGGTAGTGTTTGAATATATATTGATAAGAACGGAAACGCCTTTAATTAGTTGATTAGTTATATTACGATGTGTGAACAGAATACTGCAATGAGCTGTACTGTGATTATTACTTCTAAATATTGTGTGTTAGATACATTTGGTAGTTTATGTTGTTTGCAATATTTCTGCCGTCCATCCATCTACTTGTAGTTTCCCAGCGAGGAAGATATTCAAAGACTTAGAAATGTTGTCTGTCCATCCATCCATCCATCCATCCATCCATCCATCCATCCATCCATCCATCCATCCATCCATCCATCCATCCATCCATCCATCCATCCATCCCCCTACCTGTAGTTTTCCAACTAGCAAGCTAGCTATACATCCATCCATCCATCCATCCATCCATCTACCAATCCATCATTCCATCAATCCAACCTTCATCTATCTGTCATCCATCCATCCATCCATCCATCCATATCTATCCATCCATCCATCCATCCATCTGTCATCGTTCCATCCATCCATTTGTCATCCATCCGTCATCCATCCATCCATCGATTATCGTTCCATCCATCTATCATTCCTTCCATCCGTCCATCCATCCAACCATCCATCCATCCATCCATCCATCCATCCATCCGTCAGTTTCCAGCTAGCAAGCTAGCTATAGATCCATCCATCATCCATCCATCCACCTACCTGTAGTTTTCCAGCAAGCAAGCTAGCTACAGATCCATCCATCCATCCATCTATATATGCATCCATCCGTCATTTTCCAGCTGGCAAGCCAGCTATAGATCCATCCATCCATCCATCCACCTACCTGTAGTTTTCCACCGAGAAAGCGAGCTATAGATCCATCCATCCATCCATCCATCCATCCATCAGTTTCCAGCTAGCAAGCTAGCTATAGATCCATCCATCCATCCATCCATCCATCCATCCACCTGTAGTTTTCCAGCTAGCAACCTAGCTATAGCTCCATCCATACATCCATACATCCATCCACCTACCTGTAGTTTTCCAGCTAGCAACCTAGCTATAACTCCATCCATCCATCCATCCATCCATCCATCCATCATATGTCAGTAGATGTTGCCCATTGTCCTCTATTTTTCAATCCGAATAAGGAAAAAAAAATTCCAACCTAAAGTCAAAAAAAGTAGACAAAATTTCTAATGTCAACATAATCTGCCAGTTGTCGATCAAAAAGTCATAAAAAGTCTGATGTGCCATAAAAACAAATTACAGTAGCTCTCAGACACGGAATCATGTAAAACCACAAAACAAGGATTTTCCTCCGATGTTGGATGTTTGGATTGGCGGACGTTGTTCACGAACTCCGTCCCACTGTCCCTGACGTGTTGCGCCACACCGAGGAAGGTTATTTGTGATGGAGAAACGAGGCCCTCCAACACGAGGCGGTGTAGCGGTTTCACATGAGGAGCAGCTTTTCATTTCCGGGCCGGCTTTTTCTCCTCCCGGCGATACGACCGAAGGCGGGCTTTTTTCCCCCCGCCGTAACGCCGGGGGAGCGCGAGCCCCGCTCAAGAAGGACTTTCACAACAATTAAATGATCTGTATTGCTTTAATGTTTTTCTTTTTTTTTTCTTTTTTTTTTTTCTTTTTTTAATCTTCTCTCCTTAAGAACAGGTAAGCCATGACAATATAATGTAAATGAGAAGCGCAAACAAAAATCCGAGACCCTTTTTTGTACGTCCGTTAGGAGCACATTCGTCCAACATACAAAGTCCCATCGGTACAAAGAGTCATCGTCTTTTTTTTTTTTTTTTTTCTTTCTTTCTCTCTTTCATCACAACAACATAACTCTTGACTCAAAGCCAACAGGTACAATGCGTTTTTGTTTTTTTTCTCTTCGAATGGAAGAAGTCCATATTTAAGTGCACTGTACCTCTTTAGGCCCCCCCCCCCCCCCGTTTCCGTGACGACGTTTCAAGTGAAAACGCACCGTTTTTTTGGGGGTTTTTTCGGTAACGATGGAGTTAGCATGCCGGGCTACGAGTTTCCGTTATGAAACCACACACACACACACACGCTCGCGCGCAGAGTACAATAACGCCATAAACGATGGTACTACGCGGACATTCGTATGGACGCGATTCCGTACGACTCTCGACTATAAAACTACCGATATGGACTATAAAACTAGAATGTGGGCTGGGACTCTGTTCGTTTCCACGGCGACGGCGCCTCGTCGAGCTCGACCTTGCTCGCCGTTATTTGAAAAAAATTCGGCGCGTAAACGGACACCCCCGGGATTTATTTTTTTGGCCTTTTTTAGCGTTTTCACTCGAAACTGCGTAAACGGGGGCCTTCAATAAAGTGCCACCATACATACCCCCCCCCCCCCCCCCAACCCAAAAAAACCCCCCCACCAAAAACGTTGAGACAATGGCAAAAAAAATAAAAAAAATTGAATAAATAAAGAATAAATAACGAGTTTTTTTTTTTCCCGAGAAGACACCTTTGGCAGGCTGTTGGGAGCTTTAGCATCGCGGTGAGACTACGTCCGACTCTGTCTTGACACCCATACGAAATGTATGTCACTCCTCCTTTTGGTGATAGAAGAGCTTTGTTCACACTCCTCCACTGACGTATTTTTATTTTTTTTTCGGAGCTGTAGTAACAGATCGACGTCAACGTGCTAAAAAAAAAATTAAAAATGGAAGAAAAGGTGTTTTTCTATATATATATATACATATATATAGAGAAAAAACATGCAGCCTGTTTAGCATAGATGTTTGAATCTTTGGCAAAAAATAAAAAGTGAACGGTCATGGTTGCTTGTTTTTCATATTGCTCCTGAACTTTGTTTATCTTTTTCTAAACTTTTTAAAAAGTCTACCCAGCTACGATGTTTCGCTTGTGGCGGCGGAGGGGAGGGGGGGGGGGGGTGTGGGGTGGGGGTGGGGAGGGAAAAACATTTCTGTCCATGCAGTTTCTATCTCATTCATGCCCTGCCTCGCTCAAAAAAAACAAAAACAAAAACAAAAAATAAAACATGAAAAACAAACATGTACAAAGTAATGTACACCATATATTCAAACATATTTCAAAATCGTTGCGATTTTGAAATCATTAGCCAAAATAAGTTTTTTTTTTTTTTTTTCTCGCAACCCTTTTTTTTTTTTTTTTTTTAGGTAATCTTTATCTAGACTGTACAATATATGTATATATGAGTAATCATGAGGGGACCAAAGCAACAAAAATAAATACTTTTTCGCTATGTCACCTTTTTCCAAAGTTATATCTATGTACATTTATATCCATTTTTTTTTTTTTTTTTCAATTTTCATTTAGCTTATCGTGAATGGTTGAGCGTGAGTTCAACAAGCAGGTGTTTTTGCGCACAGTGTGGAAATCTTTTTTTTTTTTTCTTCCGGTATCTAAATCATCACCCTTTAAAAAAAAAAAAAAAAAAAAAAAAAAAAAAAAAAAGAAGAAGAAGAAGGTAACCCTGGCTCATGTGGATCGAAACTGAAAAAATAAGAGCATCTCACCATCGCGCGACTACGTCAACAATTGTCTACGGACTCCGAGAAGAGTAAGAAAAAATAAAATTCATGCAGTCTTCGACAAGTCGTACAACCTCAGTGTCTAAGTTTTTTTTTTTTTTCTGTTTGTTTTTTTTGTTTTTTTTTAAAGTACACAGCATTAAGAATGATTTCAGTGATGAGGAGGAGCGAGGGGGGGGGGGGGGGGGGGGGTGCAATCTTGGTTGGGGGGGGGGTTGAAGTGGGGGGGTGGACAGCATGCATAAAGAACAGTGCATAGGTCCAGCTTTGTCTGGTTGTTGTTGTTTTTTTTTCCAGTGTGTTTGTTTTCAGTTTTTTTTTTCCAACAAGCTCCACCACTTTGCAAGAAGCGGTGAGAAGAGGAGCCTGAATGAGTGGCGCCATCTTGTGGAGAAACAGTCTTCCTCGAGGATCCGAGGCTTGAGGTGATGCAAGGTGGCTTTTTTTTTTTTTTCCTCTCTTCTTCTTCTTGTATATCTCTATTTATATATATATATATATATATATATATATATATATATATTTATATATTTTTAAAATCTGGTCTGCCATGCGCAGTTGTAGATCACTGCAGAGCCCTTTCCAAACACACAACAGAGCCAGAGAACGACCGTTAGGGTTTCGCCATTTTTTTTTTTTTTTTTGTGTTTCGAGGAAGAAGGTAGAAGAAGAACCGAGCTTAAAGATCAAAGCTAACATGCATAAAGTCTTCAAAGCCTTTTAAGGCCAACTTTTTTTTTTTCTTTTTTTTCCTGAAGTTCGAGAAGAAAAACACTTCTATTTCTTTTTTTTTTTCACCCCGCCCCCCCCCTCACTTCTTCGCCTTTCGAAAATAACAATAATGGCTTAGTAGCTACATCATTCTTGCACTTTTGTATTGCAACTACCTTTGGTAAATCAACGAAAAACGGAAAACCCCTGAAACGTACAAAGTCCCGCTTTTGCATCTAATCTCCTCCCGGCGCCGGGGCTTAAAATCCCCGCGGACGCCATGTTTTTTTTTTGTTGTTTTTTTTCTTGCCCCCCCCTCTCCTCCGAAAGGCCTCCGTGTTTGTCAACGTGCACAGCTCCAACTCTGGATCCACACTAGCTTTCCGTCAAAGAAAGACAAACCGGGAAAACCGGAGAGGACAAAAGAGAGAGAGAGAGAGAGAGAAACGAAGAAAGAAACCGACGCCGTCCGGTTCCGGCGAAGGAGGACGCTTTAACGACATGGCCACCGCCATCGTGCTCGGTTGGACGGTTTCACCGCTTCATCATCTTGGACACAAAGCTGACGATGGCGGAGGCGGGCTGGTCGGGGTCCAGCTCGGCGAAGAGGTGGCTCACGTTGTCCGTTGTGCTTCCTTGCTTCCGCGCCACGAATCCGAAAAGCCTTGAAGGAAAACGAGTAAAATTAAAACATATACCGACACGGTATTACTGCCATCAAGATTTCTGTCCACTAATAACATGGGATGCACCGATACTGATGTCGGTATCGGTGTCGGGTCCGATCCTACTTGTTATACTCGTAAAAGCACCCTGATACAACCCGGCGAGTATTACGTAACATCATTTGTCGGCAACGTCTCCAGCAGGTGGACAGGAGAGCGACGCCAGTGGTTTAGACATTCTTTAACATCAAAGGGAATGAAAAAACTAAGACAAACCGGAAATTAACGTTTTGCCAAAATATCAAGAATAGCATGTATCGGCAGGTCACTAAAGGCTTGTACTCGTATTGGAACTCGGTATCGGCAGGTCACTAAAGGCTTGTACTCGTATTGGAACTCGGTATGGGCAAGCTACTAAAGGCTTGTACCCATATCGGTACTCAGTATCGACAAATAGCAAAAGGTTAGGACTTGTATCGGTACTCAGTATCGGCAAGTAACGAAACGTTAGGATTTCTATTGGTACTCAGTATCGGCAAGTAGCAAAAGGTAAAGACTTGTATCGGTAGTCGGTATCGGCAAGTAACGAAAGGTTAGGATTTTTATTCGTACTCAGTATCAGCAAGTAACAAAAGCTTAGGACTTGTATCAGTACTCAGTGTCGGCAAGTAGCAAAAGGTAAGGACTTGTTCCGGTGCTCGGGATCGGCGAGTAGCGAAAGGTTAGTACTTGCACTTATCCTTTTAAGAAGTGGTATCGGTGCATCCCTACTGTTAACCTAATCTGAATTATGCAAACTTACCTTACTGAGCCGCCTCCTTCTTTACCCCATCTGTGGACAAAAAAAAAACCAGTCGAATGAATCTGGATGACTTTTTTTTGATTTGGCGACAAAGAGAAATTCAGGGAGGCAAAATAGTTGCAACACCCAATACTGTCATAAAAACAATCGCAACTCCAAAGGTATTCTTGACGAAAAACAGTTTGTACTTCCTGTCCTGGGGATCGACGTCGCAGAAGGTCACCGTGCCGATGGGATAATGCCGTCTGAAGAAAATCCTGGCGGGGGAAAAAAAAAAACGACACACGGGTTGAATTCAGAGTTCCGAGTTGGTCAAACTTGGATCTTCTGATTTGGCTCAGGAACCTCACTTCCTCTGACTGTCGGTGAGCGTGATGCCCTGCGCCGACACTTTGAAGTGCACGGTGGTGGCGGCAGGGAGCGGGTTGGTTGCCAGCGTCTGGCCGATGGCCTTGGCGACGGCTTGAGGCCCCGTGAGGGACTCCATGTCCACGGAGTTGATGTAGAGGACGTTGCACGCTGTGGGGAGGGGGGTGGGGGGGTGGGGGGGGGGAGCGACGATTAGGGGAAGTGAGACGAAACGATGCTCCTCATGCAGTTCAGGCTTTACGGCAGGGGCGTCAAACACGCGAGCTACTCAAAGCCGTGCTGTCAGGTTTTAAAAACACCCACAGTACATTTGTTCTCTAAGTTTTCGGAAATTTCACTGTATTTTGCCTCAGAGGGCCGATTTACTCGTTGAAAGTGAAAACGGACTGCGTTCGTAGTGTTTTAGGGGTTCCGTTTACAGAAAACGGACCCCTAAAGACAGAGTCAACTTTTAGAAAACAGGACCCAAGGTGGAACTTATCAGAAATGCAATTCTTTGGGGTGAAAATGCTACGACTGTCTCCGTCGAAACAGGGAAAAACGCAACTTTTTGAAAATACTCCATCTCAGTGGAAACGAGAGAAAATGCATCTTTTTGAAAACGGCTCCCACATCAGAAATGCACAGACTCCCTCTCCAAGAAAACACCGGAATAACAACTTTTTGAAACTGCTATGACTCTGTCCTAGTGGAAACAGCAGAAAATGTAACCTTTTGAAAACAATTTCCAAGGTGCAACTTTTTAAACATGCACAGGCTCCCTCCACATGAAAACAACTCTGTCTCCATCGAAACAGGTGAAAACACAACTTTTTGAATACGCTCCAACTCAGTCTACATAGAAACTGGGGGATGGGGGAGCGGGAGACTTTTTGAAAATACTCCCTCTCTATGGAAACAAAATCCGTGTAGTTTCATTACAAAAAAAACAACAAACAAATCAGCATGCTATCTCAATTGTTTTCAGCGTTTCTACTGTGTCCATGGAAGCGGACATTTTTTTTTCAAAACAGCGCCGTCTGAACGCAAAACTTTCCTGAAACAAAGACGCAAAAACCTGCTCATTGTGGAACAATTTCAAAAAAAGTGTTTGACACCCCTGGTTGATGTTAAATGTGAACATATCATGCGTTTTGCCTCTTTTTGACGCAGAAAAGTGCAACTTGACGGATGCATTCCTTTTTCAGTGCATTACGGGGGCGCAGAACAGTGCAAGCAAGCATTTACCATGAGCTTCTTCGGGAACTTTCTGAACTGCAAGGTAAAAAGGTGACAGAGTGACGGTTATCCACGGCTTTCTCAAATAGTTTAAGAAAAAAAAAAAAAAAAAGACATTCGAGGGAAGCGGAATCCTCACCTGCTCCCTGCTTCAGGAGCTCCACGACCGGGTCGGTAGGCGTGGCCAGCTCCAGCGCCTCTTCGTTTGGGTCTTTGGTGGGAGAACAGAAGAAGAAGTTTAGAGGAGTGGTGCGAGCACTGCGAGCGTGGATTGGAGGAAAAGGGGCGGAGCCGACCTTTGGTGGGGATCATCAGCTTGCAGGGCAGGGCCAGCGGGGTCATGGAGTGTTGGTACACCAGAGCCGAGAGACACCCTGCAAAAAAACGCAAAGACGCCTTCCGTTAGCGGGATTTCAACCCACACCTGCGAATACGGGCGTCCCCGGCCGGAGCTCACCGAAGTACGGCTCGTTGGGACAGCCCTTCAGTCGGACGCCTTTGGCGCTCGTTTCGATCAGGAAGTGTCTCACCAGCTCGTTCGTCAGGTCCCCGACTGCGTGAAGAGAAATGCGCGGCTTCACAAAAGTTTCACGTCGTCATGATATATGACATCCGTTTCCACGGAAATGGCAGAAAATGATGTCGTTGATGGTTTTAGCGACGAAACCCACACACACATGCACGCAGAGAACAATACACAGAAACAGTGGGAGCACTTTCAAAATGTTCCGTTGTCCCGGTTTCCACGGAGACGGGTCGGAGCATTTTGAAAAAGTTACGCTTTACTCCGTTTCCAAGGAGACGGAACGCTCTCAAAAAGTTGCGTTTCCACCCGTTGTCACTGAGACAGGGGTGGAGTGTTTTCGAAAAGTCGCGAATCCCCCCGTTTCAATGGACTCGGAAAATTTTTAAAAAGTTCCACGTCCCCCCCCACCCCGTTTCCACGGAGACAGCGTTTCCCCAAAAAGTTCTGTTTTCCTTGTTTGTGCGGCGACGGAGTGGGAGCGTTCTCATAAAGTTGTATTCTCGTGCAAAACGCGACAAAAAGTTTTATCATTTTAAAACGTTGTGGCGTGAACCGAACGGCGGAGAGCGTGAGATGTGAACAAGACCTTTTTTGTTCTGCTGGACCGTCGGCGGCGGGCAGGCGACCTTCATGGCCAGGCCGTACGCTCCCCGGAAGGAGTGGCTGTCTCTGATGATGAAGGCGCCGGGCTCCCGGTCCTTCAACAGGTTGATGGCTGCAACCGAAACCAAGACGATGAGGCACGAGGACGATTTATGTGAAAACTGGTTTTTTTTGGGGGGGATTTGAACCGCTCACCTTGCTCTCTGGAGATGTCCGGCTTGTACCAGAACCTGGATGTGTCCTGCACGAACTTCACATTCATCTTGATGTCCGGATACCCATCTGCCCGGGACAAAACAGACGTGTTATACCCTCCGGCGAGCTCCGAACCCGCGTCTCGTCTTGCGCTTTACTCACCGTAAATGGACTTGGAGACGTCCGGCAGCGCTCCGGACAGGTTGGGCGTGCTGCCGCCGCTGGCCGGCGTCGGCGTCAGGTTCTTGTTCTCCGCGTCGCCGCTGGACATGTGTCTCTTCTCGGGCAGCTGCGGGGAGACGGGGAAGGCCGGGGTGGCGGGGGGCTGGGCGCTGCCCTGGCGGGAGGCGGCGCCCAGCTCGTCGGGCGTGCCGGCCGCCGTGCGGCGCCCCATCAGGGGGCTGGGCGGCACGCCGGCCGAGGCCGTTTTCTGGTTCCGGCCGATCAGAGGACTAGACGGGACGCCGCCCGGGGGCGGGTGCCGACCCAGTGAGGGGCTGGCTTGACCCAGGCGTCTCTGGAGGGCGGGGCTTGGCGGCGTGTTGGTGGCCACTGTGCGGTGGAGCGTGTTGGGGCTGCCGGGGACCGTGTGGATGCCCATGATGTTGACGGTGGAGCCCTCGGGGGAGGCGGGCCGGTTGGCGTTCACGGGGCCGTCTGAAGAACCAGTCCTTCTACTTCAAAAGAAAAAAAAACAAGAAACAATTATTGCAGATGTATTTTGACGCTTGAAGGTCCTGATTCAGGACGACCTAGCCTCTACATCAGGGGCGTCAAACATAAGGCTCGTGGGCCAAACCCGGCCCGCAAGAAGCTCCAATCTGGCCAAACCACCAAGAAAATGTTAAAAACAAAGACTTTTTAAACAAATTTCTTTAGAGTAGTGGACACGATGCTGCAATGAAAGCCAGCTCACTCGATGCTAACTAGCATTAGCTAACTAATGCTAGCAAATTAGCGTTAGGCCCGTTATCAAGTGAAAACGCAAAAGTTCCATTGCATTTCAGGGCGCCGGTGCTCCAAGCCACTGAAAACGCCCCTTTTTGAAAATGGTCCAGACTCTGTCTACATGAAAAGGGAGATAAGGCAACTTTTTGAAAAAGCTCCAACCCCGTCTCCATGGAGACGGGGGATCACAACGTTTTGAAAATGCTCCGAATGCGACAATTCTGTGGAAAATGGTGAAAATGCAACTTTTTGAAACAATCTGAATCCCCCCCATGGAAATGGGGGTAAAATGCAACTTTTAAAAAGAATGGTCTGATTTAGTCTCCATGGAAACGGGTACAAAGCAACATTTTGAAAACGCGCCATATCCATCTCCATGGGAATAGTGAGAAACTGCAACGTTTTGAAAATGCTCTGACTCCATCTCCATGGAAATGGGGGTAAAACGCAACTTTTTGAAAACGCTTCGATTCAATTTGCATGGAAACAGGGGAAAGCGCAACTTCTTCTGCACATGCGCAGGTTCAACGCTGCCACGAAAGCTCGCCTTAAAACAATGCTGTGCGTAAAAACACCCATAATGCAACAGCTATTTATTGAACAGAAGCTTTTTGGACAATTCACTGTATTTTGCACCATTAAAATTAGCTTTTTGTTGAAATTGTAGCTCTTTTCTGTCAAAGTTGTTTGATTTTTGATGTTTGCCTCCTGTACACTAAATTAAAGGTTATTATTGCGCAATTTAACCCCTGAAATTGGCCTTCAAAGTATGTTTGACACCCCTGAACTAGACTGAACGGTTTCTAGGAACCGCTCGATGTCTTCTACTGTCTTACCCATCGACACTGTGGACGGGACTGCTGGAAGACAGCGGCACATTGAACTGCTGCGCTCCGAAACCGCGATTATCTGCGGGGACACAAAGACGTGGCACAGTCGGAACTACGTTCACTCACACTCCCTTTTGGTTTTGGTTTTTGTTTTGCTCTGAAACAGGAAGTATTGGGGAAATAAGGAGCCACAGAGGAGCCCTTACCTTGGTCTCCATCATTAGAATCAGACGAGTCTGAAGCGGGAGGAAATGAGGGGGGAGGGAGGGGGGAAAAAAAGGAAGGGAGAGGGGGGGGAGGGAGACACACTTGAGCGCAAAAAAAGCATGAAAGTGGAGACATGGGAGCCGTCAGCAGGGCAGGTTTGTGAGCACTAGGGGGCAGCAGAGGCTGCAAAGGTTAACTCTACGAGGAGGACGCCAACGCTCCCGCATGCAAGAGGACCTGAGGCGTCCCCCCGGCTTCTCGACACCACAACACGGAGTCTGACCTGATCCCGCGTGTGGATGAGGCTTCAGTCCCAGCGCCGACAGCGGCGTCCTGGCCAAACCCGGAGGGGAGCGAGCTGCACACAAAGCGAGTGTCGTCAGCGACGCCGTTAAAAGGCGGCGGGAAGCGGTCGAGGCGTGCCACGGAGAACACGAGTGAGGTGATGTGGTCATGCGACACTCAAAGGGGAAGTTTTAGTTTAAACTAATAAACCTTGAATTGTCTCGTCAAAAAGTCCATCTTGAGGCCAATGTGTTGCCTCAAACTGCTGTAATTTGACACCGGACTCATTCTGCTCTCAGCTGCTTGAGTTAACACAGATTTTAATGCCAAAAAAAACCAACCTAAAAGGGTCAAAACTGATCTAAAGGCCCATTTTTATTCCTCTGCTCCTGTTTTTAATTGTCGCCATTTTATTGGTTTCGCTTTTATGTTGTCAGGGTTTCTTTTTTTTTTTTTTTATATCAATTTAAATTCAGCTGTAGTTGTTTCTAAAGGACTACACAAATAAAGTGGAGTGGAGTGGGCCTGTCTGGTTAACTAGCGGCTCCATAACCTTCAAATTTAAAGTATTTTCTTTTCGCAGATGATGAAAATGTCGATATTTTCACACAAAAAACAAACGATTATTAGTGAAAATGAAAACTACTTTAATAACACGTGCATGCAAACGACCCCCCCAAAGAAAATCTCCAATAACTATACAAACAACCGCTGAGTGAGGTGGCGGATGGACACATGAGACATGGAGGTTTCGTGTCACAGAACAGCTTCTTACTGCAACAGTTGAGGACTGACCTGAGGGACAACCAAAATGGCTGCCACACGGGGGGGGGGGGGGGGGTGCCCGCGAGGTGAAGCTAAGACAGTCGTGACGGCGACTGGTGTTTCGGGACGAGTCGTGCAAAAGGTGCTCAGAAACGCTTGAACTTCACACACAGGGAAGGTTGTGCAGTATCATGGAGCAAACACGGATATAGAAACACGTTCTTCTTCGTTGGTTTGGCTTGACTGTTTTCATTATTCACGGTTTGTGACTCCCCCACCCCCACCCCCCCGTCTGCATTGCGGGTTGAACCTACACATGTTGAAGTAAGGAGTCTGTGGTGACACGGGGAAGCCGGGCGTCGGGGGGGAATTCTCACCACCGCCTGCATAGGTGGGGCTGTAGGCCAGCCGGTCGGCCGCGCTGTCCTCGAACGCCTCGCGGTAGCTGTGCACCGTGCCCTGGGGTGGAGGGAACGGGTGGAGGAAGTTTAATATGGAACAATAGAGGCGCATTTCATCTGGAAGCAGATCGAATCATAGCAGAAAATAGTGAGGAAAAACAAACAAAAAAAATAAATAAATAAATAAATAAATAAATAAATAAATAAATAAATAAATAAATAAATAAATAAATAGATAAATAGATAAATAGATAAATAAAGAAGTTACAATGTTTCCTTTTGTGTTTGGTGGAAACAGTTTTTATTTTAGTTTCACACTTGGTTTCACACTCGTTCCCGACTTGATTATAAACTAGTTTCAGACTGGTTTTCAAAGGGGTTTCACAATTGATTCCGGACTACTATCACATTTGAGTTCAGACGTGATTTCATACTTCATTTCACACTCGAATTCACACTGGATTCCAGACTAGATTTCAGACTAGTTTCAGACTTGATTTCACACTAGAATTTACACTTGATTTCACACTTGATTTCAGACTACATTTCAGACTAGTTTCAGACTTGATTTCAGAGTAGACTCCAAACTAGATTTCAGACTAGATTTCAGACTAGTTTCAGACTAGATTCCAAACAAGATTTCAGACTAGATTTCAGACTAGTTTCAGACTAGATTCCAGACTACATTCCAGACTAGATTTCAGACTAGATTCTAGACTAGATTCCAGACAAGATTCAAGACAAGATTTCAGACTAGATTTCAGACTAGTCTCCAGACTAATTTCCAGACTAGTTTCCAGACTAGTTTCCAGACTAGTTTCCAGACTAGTTTCCAGACTTCCCCATACCTCTCTGGGTCGTCCTCCTGGATTCATCGCCAGGTTACTGGCGAAGTCTGGCGTGTGCACGGTCGACGAGCCGTCATGGCTGCTCTGGTAATGACCCTCGCTTGTGGTGCGACGCCTGCCTGACTCCTGCGTCACTTCGGGGGTCATCCCTCTGGAGCGCACTCCTGAAACCCCCCACCCCACAAAGAAAGATTCACTGTGCATCACAACTACTTAGAAACAGCCTAATTGATTTTTAGCCCTCCAGACAGACAGTGAGAGGGTGAAAGATGTTTAGAAATGGTTGAGCAGCAGTGGAAAAAAAAAAGGCAGGAAGAAATTAAAAAGTGGTGGGAAAGTGAACAAACCGGAGAAGGAATAGGAGCGATGGCGGTCAGATTGTTGCGGTGTCATGCTTTCACTGATGCCCCGAATACGAGCGTTGTACTCTGTTTCCCGGGGAAGGAGGTCAAGGTGGAGGAGGTGGAGGAGGAGGAGGAGGAAGAAGTGTGCAGGAGGAGGGTGAGGGAGGTGCGGAGGAGGAAGAAGGAGCAATGGTTGGAAGGGGGTTTTCCATTCGGGTGGGGAGATGGTTTAAACAGAAAAGAGAAGGGGAAACAAAATCAGAACAGGAATGAAGTGATGATTGTCAGAAAGCCGGTTCTGGGTGCAACACGAGGTCGACTAAGAACTGGGAATTTGCACCGTTGTTCCACTGGGAGGCACCTGTGAGCGTCGCACCTCACCACATTATGAATGCGGACAATGTGTGGAAGCCGGTGCCTCTTGAATGCTTTGGCTATTCTTACTCTCGTCCCTTCTCCACTCTCGCCGGCTCTGCTAATTTTATGAGCACGAGTCATTCCTCTGGCGTGTGTCTCTCCCCCCCCCCCCCGCCCCCCCACCATTATTACTCTGTGACAGAAACTGCTGAAAGCTACACAAGCTCACGTTTGCGTAAGTTTCAAACTGTTCTGGCCAATCAATTAAAACAAAAGAGGCTGATGTCAAACTACAAACCATCAATGCTACAGTATGGACGTACACTCGTCAGGAGGAAGTGGACATTCGAACTGGAGCCTAAAACCTTCAACACTAAACCAATCTGACACACACATTGCCAATATATTTCATGACAACGACCTCGCTGACTGCCGCTTCGTTCCATCTCGTCTCACCGGCAATACGGTGCGCCACCAGGCCTTCCAGGTTCAGCTCCTCCTCTGCGTCATGCTCTCTCGCCAAAGACGTGGAGGACGTGTCCTTGGGTTGGGGGGTGAGCGCGGGTAGGGGAGAAGAGGAGGCGCTGTAGCCCGGGTACGGAGAGGAGCCTTGCGGATCCGGGGAGTGCGAGATCCCGCCGCCTTGCTGCGAGTTCACGGGCTTCTGGGTGAAATTCGATGGCGGGTCGACGGGGTGGTGGTGGGGTGCCTGCCGCGTGTGGAGGTAGGGTTCGGGGGTGTGTGTCGGAGCGGTGTTTTGGTGTTGGTAGCCGGCGCTGGATCTCTGGGGTGAATACGTAGGAGACTCCGTAACCGGGCTCTGGTTGGACGCTCTCACAGGCGACCGCGCCGGCTGGTGAAGGGTGTTGCCGACTGAGTTATTGTAGCCATGGATGGCAGAGTCTGCTTGGTAGGAGGGTCTGGCCAGGGTCTGGGAGAAGGGCACCTGGGACGAGTCAAGGCTATTCTCCCCAGGGGGCGCACTGTGAGACTTGGACATGTGAGAGTTGATTGGGTCCAGGTCGAGCATCAGCATGTTTAGAGCCTCAATGGATTGCTCGATATCCCTTTGCGAGGCCGAGGTGGGGAAGTGGGGTAAGCTGTGCGTTGACTGGAGGGGGGGTCCGAATGGGTCGTCTGGAAGGCTGTACTGGTGCCACGTGTTCAGGCCTCTTTGAACAGCCTCCCTGCTACTGGTGCTCCTCTCGGGAGCCCTGGGCATCAGCTTTGGGTTGCTCTCAGGGCTGCCGGCGGCCGGGTTCCCAAAGGACTGCGAACGGTACATCCCCCCTCCGTTCTGGTAATTGGTGTATCCCCCCGGCGTTAGCGACGGGTCCACGGGCCTCTCCTGCATCGCTGCGGGAGCTTGTACTCCGTGCACGGGCATCTCGGTCAGCTTTTCCCCAAGGACGCTTCTCTCGAGGTACGGCCCGTCGTTCTGGCCGCTGACCGGCGTCTGCGACTGGTAGTACTGATCCGCCGGCGTCGCCTGGCCCTCTAACGACGAGATGGTGCCCAAGCTGTCGACACTGTTCCCTTCCTGGCTGTTCGGCAGCTCGTCGTCAAGGATATCCGTTTCCCGCTCCTCCGTCGAAGGGGCGCCAATTAGTCTGGCGTGGCCCCCGTTGACGTGCACCTGAGCCGGAACCAGATGTCGAATTCCTCCCCCCGGACTGGTGGACGTGGACAAGTAGGCTTGCCGCTGGGTCGGAGCCTCGAGGCCGGTCAGAAGCTGGTCAAGCTCTCGCTTCTCCTGCGGACTGATGGGCGGGTGCGGCGGCGGCGCCGGGATATTGTGGCTCACGGCGCTCTGCAGAGGCTGGCTGTGCTCATCGGTGCGGTCGGTCTTGATTGACGCGGTGGAGTTTCCCGAGTCGCTGCTGACGGACAGGGTATGGTCGACGGCGGGGAGGGAGGTGTGGCCCGCGACGGGGAGCGTCTGCTCGGCGGTCTGCAGGGGATGGCCGGCGTGCTGCGACGGGTTCTCAGTGGTGGTCAAAGGGTTTTCATGTACTGGGAGGCCGTTGATGGTGACAACTCCCTCCAGGGAGTCTTTCTTGCGAATCCGTGCGTAAAGACTTCCATCAAGTGGACCCTGGGTGTGACCGACATCTGAAAGAGACACGACAAGACATTAAGAAAACAGGACGACAAGATGTTCCAAGTTTTTCAAATTGAGATCGGACACCTCAAACCATTGAGTCATACCAGTAATGGTTATGATCACTCTGCACCCAACTCTTGCAGCCTGCGCCGCAGCCAACAGCAACACAACCCCTTTCGCTCTAATTATAGCCCACCCCCCACCCACCCCCGTCCCCCCCGTCACGTTGCGTCAGAGCTGACCCACGTGGTCCCATCAAACCATCAAACAGCTGGTCCGTGCGAGCAATGCCAGTTTGAAAGCTCCGGGCCGGACCTGAAGAGGACGAGCTGTTGATTTCCGGCTGCTGAATCATGATTACAAACATATTGCGCAATGCAACAAGTCACACTCTCATCAGTGTAATATTTCATGTGAGGCCGAGCAACGGCCAAGAAAAACAGAACAATCACACCAGGCCAGCCTCTGTCAGTACTCTAATGACACCATATAACACCGTGCTGGATTCCCATACCCGCTGTAGGTTTTGCAAAGCGTTACGACGACGTGCACACGACCGCGAACTGGCAGGAGGTTCCAAATCCACCGACCCCCCCACCCCACCCCCCCACCCCCGCACCCCCGCACCCCCCAACCCCCCGGAGACAGATGGCGGATCACTCGGACCGGAGCTATTTCAAAACCCATGTCAACAACCGCTCCCGGGAGCCGGGGAAGCTGTAAACATAGGTTCTTCTTCTAGCCTTTGTAAAAATGCTGACACGTTAAAATCAACAGTTGTATTTCTTGAAAGCAACAAGCAGAATAAGTGCAACCCAACTGTTAAATGTTGCCTAATCGGCATACTTTTGTTAAAAAAATATGCCCCCTTACCTTTTCAAATTCTCAAAAAAAACATTGACAAGTTTTGCCTCGTTCTCCAACACTGAGACCCCAAAAAAGATTCTGGATTACAGTCCATCCATCTTTTGGTCGAACTTTCTGCCTGTGGGCTTCTGCTTCTCTCGCTGCTCTCTCTGATTCCTGTCCTCCGATCAACCCGACATGTGCTCCGCCGGAGCGAGGCGGGGCTGTACCACTGAGGCTGCTGACAGGGGTGAGCTGGAAGTCTCAGATGATCCCTGAACCGTTCCCGGCAGCAGGGGAGGGACCGACGCTCCTCCTGCCTCCAACCGTCAGCATCGGAGGAGATGGTTTTTCTTGTTTGTTTAAGGGGGGGGGGGGGGGGGGGGGTACCTTCCTCCAAGCAACTTTATTTCTTTTTTTTACCATTTTCCCCTTGAAAATTTATCAATCTTGACAGAGAACTGTGGCGGCCATTCTAACTCACGCTGACCTTTTCCAGAAGAGGCCCTTCCCTTGTTCCTTCTTCATAAAAGATGATCTTTCAGCTCTCCGTGGCAAAAAAATAAAAAAAACGACTCAGCTTTGCCGGAGTGACTCTTTTTTCCAGCTGCCGGTTACCCCATCCTGAGGTTAAAAACGGGTGGGGGGGGGGCTGACACTTCCATATGGCGCGTCATGGCGAAAGGCAGAAACCCACAAATACAAGTGGAACGTGTGGCTGCGGTACCACGAGGATACCTTCACAATCAAACAAAACGAGACGGTTTTGTTTGATACTCGGCGTCTCTGTTGGCGTTGGAAAGCGTCCCGCTGGATCATCGACTCGCCCGAACTAATCAGCTGAAAAATGAGTCATTTGACCAAAATTACCCAGAAATCAAAGTGACTGACTGATGAGTGAAGCATGGATTTGACCGGGACGAAACAACTTCGCCAGTGAACTGAAGGGCAACGTTTTGAAAACGATGTCCGTTTACATGGAAACTATAAAGCCAGCAACTAAAACTACTAAGTTGTTGCGTTTTCCCCCGTATACACGTAGACAGTCTGAGTGTTTTTAAAAAGTAGCTTTTTTTCTCTGTTTACACAGGGTCGGAGCATTGTCGAAAAGCTGTGTTTTCCCCCGTTTCTATGGAGATGGAGGCAGAGTGTTTTTAAAAAGTTGCATTTTTCTCTCTGTACACAGAGTCACAGCATTTTTTTTAAATGTACAGTTTTCTCTGTCACACAAAGTCGGAGCGATTTCAAAAAGTTGCATTTTCCTCTTGTTTCCGCAGGGGTGGAGACAACGTCGGCGTGTTTTCAGAAAGTTGAATTTTTTCGGAGCGTTTTACAAAAAAATGTTGTGTGTACCACCCATGGAGACGGAATGAAAGCATTTCCAAACAGTTGCGTTGTCACCCGTTTCCACAGAGACAGAGTTGGCGGCTTTTCAAAAAGTGGCATTTTCTCACATTCCCACGGAGACGGAGGCGAAACATTTTCAAAAAGTTGCGTTTTTTTTTTTTTTTTACCAGTTTCCACAAAGAAAGACTTTTTGAAAAGTTCCACCTTGGGAACAGTTTTCATAAACAATTTTCAGTGGCCCCATGGGCGAGAAACTGTCCGACCTTGACGTTTGGATCGTGGGAATACTCCCCAAAAGACACCACTCAATTAAATATCGCGCCAACATGGACAAAGCAAAACAAAAACAAGACCCGCCATTATTCTATAATCAGGTAATTGCAGCTGTTAGAAATTTGTCCGCGACGGTCGGGGCAATTTTAACTTTTGGTAAATGGGTACATAACAACCCGTAGGCATACATGACCACAGCGCTTCAGATAAGACGCGGCCCACTTTTTAACTTCTCCAGCAACATCGACGCACCGAGAAAAAAAAATAAATAAAAAAATGGCCAGCCAAAGATCCCAATTAGGAATGACACAAACAGGCGGCCTCCCAACCGAATGGAAGGAATAACTTTGTGCTGGTGTCAATGAACGGCTGCAGCAGAACTCAAATTAGACCGGCTGAGTCACCGAGGCCCGGCTCGCATGAAAGAGTCACGACACGTTTCCCACTCGGAGTGACGCCGCCCGTTATTCCCCCTTGAACATTAAGTCAAGAGAACAGCAGGTTCGGTACGTGTTTGTTCGGTCAAAGTCTTAGCAGAACTCTGGCGGGGGGGGGAGGAACCCCCCGAGAGAGTAGGCGAATCGGCGTGCAAGTTTTTAAGTGTTGACACACAGAAAATGAGCGGAAAACATGTCAAATACAGGTGCAATACCGATCGACTCGATGTCGGCCATCTTGGATTGCTCTGACAGGCCGTCAAGTGCATGCAGGGAACAATAAAACATTACGGTTGGCGTTCAGAAATGAGGTATCGAGGAGGCGATCTGAACAAGGTAACTCACTATCAGCCTTTATTTAATCACCGGGGCTAAAGTGACCCTGTACCACCGTAACTTTGACTCATCATGGGCAAACGCGGCGTAAATGTGGCGATACGGCGTTTTACTGCAGTCGAGATCACTCCCAACGGGAGACAGTCTGTCGCGTCGTGTACGTTTGATCAATGCCGCGTAGGTTTGGTACTATTTGTCCTCATTACTGAGGAGTGCACACTTGGCCTTATGTTTTGATTTTAGAGTGTTCACAACTTCACACACACACACACACACACACACACACACACACACACACACACACACACACACACACACACACACACACACACACACACACACACACACACACACACACACACACACACACACACTGCCACTCGCCTGTATCCCCTCAAGAGGTCTCGCCGCTACATCATAAGCCATTAAAAAGCCATTCAAACACCTGTGGCCAACACTTTATATAAATAGACAACGTGCTAAAAAAAAAAAAAACGCTCTTCTCGTCGGAGTGAATGGATTTCTTACATCGCCGCCGCTGCATTTCAGATTAGCACCGAGGTGTATTGTGTTGTTTAAGACTACACACAGGGGCCTCCTGGTGGAAACTTTAATGGTGGTGGGGGAGGGGGGGGGGGGGGGGGGGGGGGGGGGGGGGGTTGCTGACCTTATAAAAGGACCAAACCCATTTTTACGAAACGCAGACGCACATAAATTTAGAAACACACCAAACTCCTGGAGACCACGTGGCAGGTCCCGTTCTCAAAGGGAACGTTTTATTGGATCTGGTGGCGCGATTTCGTGCGTCCACGTGCGTTTATAGATGCATATGGAGCGCCACCGATGAAGGAATGGCGGCTCTGGAGCGAGACGAAGACGTGTGCCAAGGGTTTGTTTGGGGAAACCCGAAATAATCGACAAAGAGCTGAGCGGTGGCGCCACGAATCTAAACCTCCCGCAGTCCAAAAACTGTTAATTTACGTCATTGTCATTTTTGGTGCATGATAGTTTGGATTAATGAGTGTGATAATGTCCCGATCCTAGAGGGGGCATACGTGATCATCCATGCGGTTTGAAACTGTTCAATACGCTACGTCCATTTTCATCAATAGACGTGAATCTACCGGAGGAGAAACGAGAAGAGACTCATCCAAGATGACGGCTGTGCTGACGCGTCAATGTCGTTTCTACCGCCGTATGTCTGCATTTATCAAACTGAAAGCGGACAGACCCAGACGTCTCATCTCTCACGCCGGAGACGCTTTTTAATTTCTAAACTTAGACGATGTGTCACAAAATACTCATTGTGCTTCATCCACGCAGGCATGCACAAGTATGCACACACACACACACACACACACACACACACACACACACACACACACACACACACACACACACACATAGTGATGTCAGGAGTCTCGCAGCGGGATGTGACATTCACTTTTACGGCGTACTTCACACCACGACGACGGGGACGGTCTGCATGCCAGCAGACTGGGGACTGGCTTTGACGGACACCCGCTCGGTTTGTCTCCAAGAGTCACGGAACCTCGTTGAACGGGTGACGGTCCGCCGGTGATGGGCGCCCTGGCGTATCAAAGGCGGTTTTGTATTCGCGGCGTCCGCCTCCCGGTCTACCGGTCAGCGTCCAGCCGCCGACGGCTCGAGTGTGACGTGACCGTATCGGTGTCCGTCTCCGGGATTGCTTTTCACGGTGATGTCACCCGCCCGTCTGTCTGTCACCCGAGCGACGGTCAGGAAACGCCATCTGTTTATTTGACTGCCGTCTGTCCCCTGTCGACTCGAGGGACGGCTTTACAGATGAAGCCGGGTTGAAGTTTTTTTTGTTTTTTTTTTCACAAAACAACACTGAAACCCGAGCAGGGACATCGGCTAACGAGCTAGCATTAGGTCCCGTTTACGCAACTTTTTCAAGATGAAACGTTCAACTTTTGTTGCGTTTTGGGTGTCGGCGCTTGGAGCTGCTGAAAATGCAACTTTTTTAAAATCGGTTCCCAAGGTTGAACTTTCCGAAAAGTGCCCCAACTTCATCTATGTGAAAAGGGGGGAATACGCAACTTTTTGAAAAGACTCTGACTCTGTCTCCATGGAAAAATGCAACTTTTTAAAAAACTGTCCAACTCCATCGACATGGAGATAAGGACAACGCAACTTTTTGAAAATGCTCCAAGTCCATCTATGTGGTAAAACAGAACCTTTTGAAAATGCTCCAACTCCATCTCCATAGAGACAGGGAAAACGCAACTTTTTGAAAACGCTTGGATTTCAACTGTCTGTGGAAACGAGTAAAGATGCAAAGTTCTTGAATGCCTGCGTTGCTTTTCGGGTGTCGGCGCTTGGAGCCACTGAAAATGCAACTTTTTGTAAACAGTTCCCAAGGCGGAACTTTCCGAAAAGTTTCCCAACTTCATCTACGTGGAAAGGGGTGGAAAACGCAACTTTTTCAAAATGCTCCGACTCCGTTGATGTGGAAAAAAATGCAACTTTTTGAAACGCTCTGATTTTGTATCTCCGTTGAAACGGGGAAAATGCAACTTGTCTGAACCGCTGCCGCTCTGCATGCCCCACGGCCGTTCTCAGGTGAAAACACTTTTGTCGCATTTCGGGCGTTGGAGTCGGCGCGACTGAAAATGCAACTTTTAAAAAAAGGTTCCCGTGGTGGGACTTTCCAAAAAGCGCCCCAACTTCATCTGCTTGAAACAGATTGAAAGCGCAACTTTTAAAAAAAAACCCGGGGTGTAAAAACACCCATAATGCAACAGATGTCAAAGTTATTTCTGGACATTTCACTGTGTTTTGCAGCAGTAGAATTGGCTTTTTTCATTTCGGGTGGTAATTGTTCTGCTTTTGTGAAAATATAGCAATTTTTTTTATCACGCACACGCTGAAAGAAAAGACTTATTGCGGCACTATTTTACCTGCTCAGGTGAGTCAAGATGAAATTGGGCTGCTCGGCCCTGCCTGACAGTGACACTGTCCCTGGTTCAAGTTTTGCTCTAAGCTGTTTCTATAAGGAGTTTGCATGTTCTCCATGTGTTACAGTTAAAGGTTGCTTTTTTTTTTTTAAAAATATCACCAATAGTCTTTTCACTCGCCCAATGCGTATCCTGGAGTTCTCCGGAGCTCCCGAGAAGCCGGCCAGCCAAGGAGCCCTCATAGTTTTGGTGAACCCAAATTGCAGCCCGCCCAGTAAAAATGTTCCGCACACAAATTGCTCGCCTCCATGACTCACTTTGTACCGTCGAGGTGCCAAACACACAGGATGCAACCGTGTTGACATGGAGACACGCAGCAAACAGATAAACAGAGCCGCGTGAATTTTCGCACGAAATGACCCCAAAAATAAAATAAATAAAAAAAAGCAACAACGAATCGACGAATTTCTATTTAAGGAAAAAGCTCAAATCATAATCGCGACCTGAGAGCGTTGAATGAACGCAACAAGCCGGCACATTTTGAAAACCGGTTTCAAAATGAGTGAGACCTCACCAGTCAGTGGCTCTTCTTCCCTCCTTCGTATCCCTCCATTCCTTCTTTCTGAAAATCCAGTTGAACTATGAAAGACAACGGTCTCCCCTGTTACGTCCGAGCCTTCTCGGTGCCCGTCCCTCTATCTCCGTCGCTCCGTCTGTCTCTCTCCAGCTATTCCAGACATGTTTCGGGGCTCGGCCCCGGCCAAATATGGGAGGAGGAGGGCGGTAAACAAGGAAGACAGCCTGTGCTGCCACCCGACTGTCTGTCGCACACACCAACACACAGGGGTTTTTCATTCACTGATGCATGATAGACCTACAAAGGTAGAACTTGAGCAGTACCATTAGTGCTCCCAAACAACAAGGTGCACAAAGTGCCGCATTAAAAAAAGCCAAACAAACACAATCTTAGATGCGAGGCGCAGATCCGCCGGGCTAAATATACCGAACAACACAACAGCCCCGGCACAAAAGCTAAAGACGTGCGCCCCCCCCCCCCCCCCCACCTCGCTCCCCCAGTGAGCGTGTGCAGCAATATTAAACGCGGCGCTAAAGCTCCCTAATCCCGCCAACTCTTTTAAGACGCCTTTCGTCGAGTTCCCCTCAAACTGGATTGCCAAGGTCGGCGGGCCCCCGTTAAAAAAAAAATGGCGTCGGGACGAGTCGGTCGGGATCCCGAACGCATTCAGACGTCAACGCCTGAGGATGAAACACTCGTTTAGCACCCGGACAGATAAACAAGTCGGGATTCTTTCAATGATCCCCGATGACGGAATAATGTCCACAGAGCTGGCGAGAGTAAAAATAGGCCGTTCTGTCAGCGAGCTAATGGTGTGTGTGTGTGTGTGTGTGTGTGTGTGTGTGTGTGTGTGTGTGTGTGTGTGTGTGTGTGTGTGTGTGTGTGTGTGTGTGTGTGTGTGTGTGTGTGTGTGTGTGTGTGTGTGTGTGTGTGCACAAGCCCAATGTGAATTTAACATACAATACATATTTCGGCCACTGACAATTTCCCCGAAGAGTACCCCTGAACCCTGAACCCTAACCCTGAACCCTGAACCCTGAACCCTGAACCCTAACCCTAACCCTAACCCTAACCCTAACCCCAAGTATGAACGTATCTACCAAATCCCCAAATCTGTTTCCCCCGATTCAAAGACTATCAGTCCCACTTTTCATTGTCTCTTCCCCCTGAAGCAAAGGATTTCACAAAGACACCGTGTCCCTGCATCGTGTCCACATCCTCGTATCGGAGCGCCGCAATTAGAGAAATGAGCAAACTGGCCGAGAGGATCTTTTTTCTTTCTTTCTGCTGAGTCTTGAGAACTCTGCCACCCATTCAATTAGGATCAAACTTGCAATCCTGGCGATTCCCACTGACTCCCTTTTTTTTTTTTTTTTTTCCAACACAGCAATCACTGCAACTCTTCTCTGGGGGATGTTCATAAAAATGAAATGGGTCTTTGCGAAGCCGTAAAGTAAAATCCCATGTAGAAAGTGGATGCAGGGCTACAATGTGTGCCAAGTCCTGACTCGATCCCAAATAATAGCTCTCGTCTAACGAGGGCAGAAGTTGAGGCTGGTGAGATTCTTGAAAAGTAGAATCTAGAAAGTCCCTCTGGGTACAGAGAACGTGTGCAGAGAAAAATGTGTCCAGATCAAACTCAAGTCGAGCTGTAACATGACAAAGTTCTGATCATGCTGACGAGTTGGATTCGTGCCATCTCGAGTTAAAAACTGGTGTGAGAGTTCTGGAACGCCTCACGGGGTCCGGAACGTTTCATTCCGAAATTCAGAATGAAAATCAATCAGAATCCTGGAATATGTCAGAATTCTGAAATGTTTCTCAGTTTGGGAATCTGTCAGAGTTCCAGACTCATTCACAGTTCTAGATTGTTCTGCTGAGATCTAGATCATTTCGGAATTCTGAAAAATTTCAGAGTTCTAGGACATTACTGAGTTCTGGGAGGTTTCAAAGTTGGGAATATTTCAGAGTTCTAGAAGGTTTCATAAATGCAGAATGTTTCATATTTCTAGAATGTTTCAGAGTTCTAGAATGTTTCACAATTGCAGAAGGTTTTGGATTTTTAGAATGTTTCATAATTGTAGAATCTTCCAGAGTTTTAAAATCTTTGAGAATACTCAAATGTTCAAGAGTTCCAGAATCTTTCATGGTTCCGAATTGCCTCACATTTCTAGAATCTTTTGCATTCTAGAATCTTCCAGAGCTCCTTAACATCTTCAAGCATGTATATGCTCCGTTTGGGGTTAACCCATCGTACCTTTCAGCAAATACGATACAACAACAAATCAAGAATCTGAGGCAGTTCCCAGTCACGGTAAAACTTTCTGCTCTTTGTCAAAATGTGTTTCAAAGCAGCGCCGGAAACGCGGCAGAAATGAGAACTTGATCCCACCAAAAGTGTTTGTTGAACTTGAAAAGTAATTACGGGCATTAAGGGGCTGCCCAAACTTCGAATTCCTGAACCTCTGGCACATGCGGTGGATGACGGCGGGCTCGGGCGCTCGTGAAAGTCGGGGCTGTTTGTGTTTCATGTTACACCCTCCCCCTGAAGAGGGGAGGGGCCGGCCGGGAGCAGAGCGACTGACGCCCCCCCCTATTTCTGCAGCAGCTATTTAAAGGCCTGAGGACGAGGAGGAGGAGGAGGAGGAAGAGAGGGACAAGCGGCTCAAACCCATTAAACCGCGTGTGGACCTACCATGCTCCCCATTGGTGGTTTCCTCCCAGCGCTGGATGAAGTTCTCGTAGGAGTCCCAGCGGATCAGAGGGTCCTGGGTGTTGTAGTCCACGGAAACGCTCGGCCCGTTCTCCAAGTGGCCCAGACCTGCGGAGCACAGGTTGCAACGGGTCACCGGGTTTCTCACACGGTGGTGGTGAAGAAGGTGAAGAAGGTGAAGAAGGTGAAGAAGAAGAAGGTGAAGAAGAAGGTGAAGAAGAAGAAGAAGAAGAAGAAGAAGAAGAAGAAGAAGAAGAAGAAGAAGAAGAAGAAGAAGAAGGTGAAGAAAAAGGTGAAGAAAAAGGTGAAGAAAAAGGTGAAGAAAAAGGTGAAGAAAAAGGTGAAGAAGAAGAAAAAGGTGAAGAAGAAGAAGAAGAAGAAGAAGAAGAAGAAGAAGAAGAAGGTGAAGAAGAAGAAGAAGGTGAAGAAGAAGAAGAAGGTGAAGAAGAAGAAGAAGAAGGTGAAGAAGGTGAAGAAGAAGGTGAAGAAGGTGAAGAAGAAGAAGAAGAAGGTGAAGAAGAAGAAGAAGAAGAAGAAGAAGAAGAAGAAGAAGAAGAAGAAGAAGAAGAAGAAGAAGAAGAAGAAGAAGAAGAAGAAGAAGAAGAAGAAGAAGAAGAAGAAGAAGAAGAAGAAGAAGAAGAAGAAGAAGAAGAAGAAGAAGAAGACGTTACCTTTAATTTTTTCGGGTCCGTACGAGAAGACAAACTCCACCTTTCCGTATTCTGGGAACCTGTCATCTGAACAAAGACACGACATAAAATATCCGAATCTGCTTTGAAGTTCAATATTTGTTTTGGTTTCGCTTCAACTAACTCATAATTCCCATTTCACACAGTTTCCCTTTCATCTAACCTTTCCATTCAAGACTAATGGAACCTGTGTGGGACCTCGGCTTCCATGTCCTTAAACAAGCATCTCGAACGTAAATGTCAAAAAACAAACAAGAAAACTTTGAAACAACCAAATATATATCTCCTATATCTTGAGAAGGATGGATGGTGTATGTGTTGCTGGATATCTTAAGGGGTTAATGCAACAATGTGAACGTTCGCCACCAGAGGACCCTGTTTGCTATGAAACTGTGGAGCAGAGTGTCGACCTGCAGCAGCACACGTCCCGCTGTTGAACCTCGGTCTTCATGCGGATCTTGTCTCTGCTTTATTTTAATTTTTTTCAGTTTTTAGTGCCGCGAAGCACCGTGTGACCCGTGTCCGTGACAGGCGGTATATAAAGAAAGTTCTATTCGATTCGAGTCTATTCTCTTCTGTTCTATGAGGGTCAGTAGATTCAAACGGAGCCGACCGGGACAGATTTCTTGTCTCGATGCGTTCTGTTTGCGATGACAGTGGATCGGGTTTATCGGTCGGACTGCTCGGGACGCAAAGCATGAAGTGATCAGCTGACCGGGGGAGAGTGCTGGACGAACCAGGAGGTTGTTTTTTTTCTTCTTCTGTCCAATCCCACAGAACCCGCTATGTTTGCGGCTCACTTCACGACCACACCGTATTACATTTACCGCCACATTGCTTCAACGGTGTATTTCACAGAGAAAGACGTTACCTTTGAAGGTCTCGTCCAGCTCGCTTTTGCCGAAAACCACCCCGAGGTCGTGGATGGCACACGTGTGGAACTGCACCCTGAACACTTGGTCCCTGGTCGGGTTCCGGTAGCGCTTGTGGTAGCACTTCAGCTGCGGCGAGGAACGGGGAGGGGAGCGATGAGCGGCGGGCGGTTTGAGAGGTCAGTTAGGAAAAACAGGATAAACGCTCTCACCAAGATGTCTCCTTTGAGGAGCAGCCCGGGTTCGATGGTGATACAGATACTGGTGTTGCTGTCGCCTTGCACATTGCTGTTGTTATTAAAAAAAGAAAAGAAAAAAAAAAAGAACCATGAGAATCCACCAGTTGATTACTCTTGGACTCAAGCACACTGAAGTGGAATAAAACCGCTCATACTATATTCCCGATGTATAGACCGGTTGCATCGCCTGGTAGATCTTCAGGAAAGGGCGGCAGCCTGAGAAAAAGACACAAAACTCGAGTGAGGCGGCAGAAAAGCAAGCGGTTGCGCGTTTGCGTTGGACCGACGCTCACCTCCCTTGGCTTCAAAGTTGGGTATGCCGTGCATGATGACGTGGTGCAGAAAGAGGGGCTTGTTGTTGATTTTGATGTGTCCGGAGAGAAGGCCGTTGAAATATCTCACGTATCTGCAGACGAGGAAAGATTCTAAATCGTTTCATCCGAAAGGAAACCTGGTACAAGTGTCGATGGTTAAATCCTATAATTGCTTATTTGGGCAAAAAGATTCAGATCTTGGAAGCAGATTGAGATTCACGGCACGACGGTGGTGCAGTTAGACGGTAAAGGTACCCCCTCAATTTCAAAGATAATCCGGCCATGACCATTTGTCGTGGTAGACATCCACATGGATGGATTTCCACATTTACTTCTGGTTGCAGCATCTCTGGCACAAGAAGAATAATTGCTTGTTTGTGCAAAAAGATTCAGATCTTGAAAGCAGATTGAGATTTATGGCAAAACTGTGGTGCAGCCGGATGGTAAAGGTACCCCCTTAATTTTCGACGACAATCTGGGCATAGAAGCATAGAAGCTGTGAAACAAACTGTCTGTTTGTCTCACAGTTTACTTGACTGAATCGTCTCTGGCACGAGAATAAAGGTCGGGAAACATTCTTGGCAATCGCTCGTATCCTTGGTGAGAACTCAACGGGAATCCTGAACGCCGACACCTTCCGTCTGGATCGGACACCAAATCCTCCCCACACAAACCGTCGGTCTGCGAGATTCACACAGCCAGAATCCACCCCCCCCCACCCCCCACCCCCCACCCCCACCACCACACTTGACTATAAAACAGTCGTTATCCACTCGGAGAAATGTCAGAGTGAATTGCTTGCGTACCGAGGCCGGCGGGGGGTCCCGCGGAGTCAGCGCGGCCTGGTTGTTAATGATGATAATGATGATGGTGCCAAACGCGACCTTGACTGTGCGATCGCAGCATGCGCGTGCACACACCACCCCCCCCCCCCCCCCCCCCCCCCCCGGCTCTGCTGTCAGTGGCCAGATGGTTTTGCACTTTGTGAAATTCAATTAGACGGGGCTGAGAGGTGCCGTGTTAGCAGCGCCGAGAGGAGGCGGAGCTTGAAGGAGCGGTGCGTGCGCGGGATCTACTTTTATTAAAATATTAACGGCTCCCGATGAGGCGTCATCATGGCGCCTGGTTAATGCTCCCAACTTTCTAAAAACGGCAAATCACTGGCAATTAGTTCAGATTGCTAATTGAAATGCGACGATTTAACGATGGGTTTGCACCATTGCCCTGCAGAGGTTCCTTCTTATTGTCTTAATATGATTACACCCATTTATTCTATTTTTTCGGTTTCTTGGATCATTTTTGTGTGCCTGAGCAAAGTGGGTTGATTTTTCATGTAATTTTACTGTGTTTTGTAAGTTTTGGCCACAAAGCAAAGATGGATTTCGAAGATGTTGGGCTTTTAGAACATTTATTCATAAAAAAAAAAAAAGAATGAAGGTTATACTTCAGTTCATGTGTCCTGAAAACCGCAGCCTCGAAGCACTTTTGCACTTTGGTCAGGTTGAAGTTAAAATGCGTCGTTTTATTGCATTTCACACAAGTTTCCCGTTTGCGGCAACATTTTGGAAATGATGTCGTTTTCACGTTCTTCCACTAAAGGTGCTGTTGTTTGTTTTTGTAATGAAACCAACACCTCAGCCAACTGCCTGGAACCCGAACCTTGGGGTCCTTCTCGAAAAAGCGCAAACTTCTCATGATCGTTTTTGTGGGGCCGAACGAATCATCAAGAATCTGATTCGGCTTCCTCGGCGGCCATGAAAGCGGCAGACAAAGCTCATCTCCTCCTCCTGATGTTAATGTCACACTTTCCAGACCATAATACCGGCAGACTCCAGGGGCAGAGATAATTATACCCGACGCAGGAAATAGCAGCGGTGGCAGAGGGCAAGCCTATGGACCCTGGTGAAGAACGGCCCGGCTTTCCTAATTCGCCGGCCTGAAATGAAGTGGTGTCAAGTCCCCATGGCGTTCCTTTTGCTTTATTCCCCCGTAACCTTTTTTTTTCCTTGCTCATCCTTTCTGGGAAGCTCGGATCAAGGACCTCTTCCCTCACCCTCCCGTCCTCCCCCTCAGGTGAAGACAGTGAGGTCAGGCCTTTAAGCAGTCCACTGTCTAATAACACGGCGCGAGGAGATTGATGACCTGGAGGAGGAACGCTCTCCCTCTCTTGAGAGGAGTAATGAATTGCTTAAATACTTCCCGGATCTGTCAGAACGGCTCCGGTTTGGAATCGACTTCCTTGTTTTGCTTTCTGTCCGTTCGGGAGGGGGCGTTATCTTGGAACACTTACGGCTATAAATGGAGACAAATTAGAGGAAAATATGCTCTGATATGCCTCAAAAACAAGAATGAAGCCTCCCACGAGAGCCCAGTGGAAACCCTCAGACAGACCAGATAGATGGCTTCTCCATGTTAACCACTGGTGATAGAAAGTCAAGTATTTCCTGTGTGGATTCGTTCCCAAAGCCAAGATCAGAGCACAGCTGACATTAAAGGATAAAAAGTTGTATTTTATCACAAATAATAGATTTTATGTATGTATACCCAAAGGAAACCCCTTGTTGGAGGGAAGTTGGAGTAATTCACATTAAAATGTCACGGAAAAGCTCAAAACAAGACTCAGGTTATGTACGTTCTCTTAAACAAGTAAATCTCTGTGATTCTGATCAATGAATCAGTTTAAAATACTAAAAAGATCTTAAGACTATTGTGCTTAGGGTACACAGGGCTGCACAATATATTGAAAAATGTATTGCGCAATTTATTTGCGAATGGCAAACTGTAATCAATAGCACAAGAGCCCCTGAAATTGTGCAACCAACAATATAACTAATTGACAGTATTTCATTACCGGCTGGTCTGAGGACCTAAATCAAGGAAAAATACTTGAAATACTTTCCAACTTTACCAAGTTTATGAAACGTTGCCCCGAATACAAATGATTTCTATCATGTTGTGTGTCAGGATTTTTAATTTGATGGTTTTTTTAACATGATTTGGAGCATTATTGAAGAGTGTTTTTTTGTTTTTTTGCTTTTGCCACAACTTGGATGGATGGATGGATGGATGGATGGATGGATGGTTTGTTTGCTGGCTGGCTGGCTGGCAGGCTGGTTGGTTGGTTGGTTAGTTGGTTGGATCAATTAATAGGTGGATGGATGGATGGATGGATGGATGGATGGATGGATGGATGGATGGATGGATGGATGGATGGATGGATGGATGGATGGATGGATGGTTGATTGGGTCAATTAATGAATGGATGGATGGTCGGTCTGTCAGTCGGTCAGACAGTTGAATGGATTTATTCTAGTATACCTTCATGTCCTGTTAATGTCTGTCCATAGTCATCACACATGAATACATGTGAAGAATTGAAGATCCCTGATTGAGGCTTTACCACATTCCACATGTGACACATTGAGCTGATGAGCTGAGCGGCCCAAGGCGAGCGCTCACCTGGTCTGGGACGGCTGTCCCACTGGAAGTGCTTTGTCCTCGTAGAAGCGTCTCATGGCGAACCGGTCCAGCGCCTGATCGGCGCTGCTTAACAGAAAAATCACACGGGTGCCATTTATTCTGTGAGTGTTTAGCAGGTGAGAAACAAAGATCCACAACGTGGGCTTTTGTTTTGGAAAACCCCGCTGTGCGAGAACTCCCAGGTCACCTTGGCCCCTCGGTGACTTCCCACGGGGCCAGAAAAAAGACAAGCCAGCGTTTCATTTTCAAAGCTTTGACGGGCTGTCCTCACAAGACCTCCAGAGGAGGAATAACTGACAGAAGTAAAAGAAAATAAAGACTTCCCCTCTACGACAGACTTCAAAGACCTCATGCTCAGAACACGATTGATACCTTGCCGATATGTTGCTGTAGTGCATGTACGCAGCCACCACCACCCCGGTCCGTCCTCGGTTCCCCTGCAACACAGAGACAAGCGGCGATAAATCAGGAAACGGAGGTTCAGTAGGGGGACGGTGGTTGGACTGGAGACTGCAGAGCCGTGGAGTCAAATCTCTTCCAGTAGGAAACCAGGAAGGATTCTGGCGCTTTTGCGCCTCACAATCCCAGCTTCTCGTGTTTCCTCCCACAGAACAAAAACACCCGTTTTTTGAGGCTAATTGGTGATTGAATTGCCAGTTTGGATGAACGCGGAACCTCGCAACAGGGGCAAAGCCATCGCTTTGGATAAAGCAACACAGGGAGCAGGGATGCATGGAAGTTTCATCTGGACTGCACGTACAAATACCACAGGGTCCTGGATTAAACAGCCATGGGAAAGTAATGAAAATAGGAAAATTGCAAAAGAAAAGAAAAGAAGAGAAAAGAAAAAGGAAATCTATGTAATTTACAAGTAATCCACCAAATAAAATATTAGAATATTAGATATAATATACAATTGTACATTTTTGGGAAATAGAATATTGTAAATATATATATATTTTTTTTACAATAAATGAACAATAAAAGTATGAATAAAAAAGAAAAATAAATAAATAAATAAATAAATAAATAAATAAATAAATAAATAAATAAATAAATAAATAAATAAATAAATAATAAAAGAAATAACAAAGAAAAAAGAAAAATAGCAAAGAAAAATAGCAAAGAAAAATAATTAAAATAAATAAAATAAATAAAATAAATAAAATAAATAAAATAAATAAAATAAATAAAATAAATAAAATAAAGTAAATAAATAAAGTAAATAAAATAAATAAAATAAATAAAATAAATAAAATAAATGAAATAAATAAAATAAATAAAATAAAATAAATAAATAAATAAATAAATAAATGTCATTTTTTTTACCAGTAATTCACCACAAAAAATGGCAGAAATTGCTTGAAGAAATAAAGTTTGATGTATTTATTTTATTTGTTTTTTCTTAATTTGTTGACTGACCTTGTTATGCAGCACCACCACGTTGCGCGGGTCTCCGTTGAGCCACGTGTCGATGGCCTTGCACATGCTGCAGATCTTGTCCAGCGCCGGCGCGTGGTCGTCTGGCCAGCCGAACTCAAACACCTGTGGAGGCAAATAATCAGCGCTTCCGATCGTTTGAACTTTCTGTGCCAGGAACCGAGCCCCCCCCCCCCCCCCCCCCCACCCCAGAAGGTGTCTGTCAACGTTTTCACCTTGTGGTTCAACTTTGACAGGTCGTTCTTCTGCTCGCTTAAGTTCAGCACCTGAGAAGACGAACACGTTCAAGCACGATTCATTTCAGAGGCGACGCTCGACGTCGCGAAACCGCCGCCGGCGTGCGTCTCTCTCACCAGGTAGTGTTCGCCGTGTTTGGAGCGCAGCATGGTCGCCACCTCCTTGAGGTTGGCGGTGTAGCTGCGCTCCTCGGCACCGGCGGGGAACGACACGGAGATGATCCTCTCCGTGATGTAGACCAGGTCCACCTCGTAGCTCTCCTCCATGGCCGGGACCACGCTCTGACTCCTGGAGAAGATGGACGGGGGGGGGGGGGGGGGGGGGGGGGGGTACTGTCAGCATGTAAAACAGCGTGGAGAATTGACCATCGTCTTTTCTATTATTGGGACAAAGCAAAACAGTCCAACATCTTGGATTTTGGACATCAACGTGTGAGGTCCTGCTTGTTCAACGATGTCCGAAACGTCCACTTGACAGAAAAGGTAAACTCTCACTCTGAGATTCCGTGGAAAGGAGCGGATTTACAGTGCTCCTCCGCTTTGTTGACTCGACCCCCTTTCGGAACTTGCGCAACTCGTTCCGCTTGCCAAACAGCGGTGGGGTTTACTGGGTGTTATTTCGGACAGTAAATCAGTAAAGCTTTTTTTTTTTCCAGGAACACTCAATGTGCAACAGAAATAATAACTTATCACTGGATCTTGTCTTAATAAACTCAATGTACTCTGCTTTTTGGTTGTTTTTTTTCCTCAGCCCGTTTCCGTGTGACTTACCGTGACTGCTTTCGCCTTATCTCCACGCTCTTGCAGGATCTCGTTGATCCCTGGCGAACACACACACACACACACACACACACACACACACACACACACACACACACACACACACACACACACACACACACACACACACACACACACACACACACAGAAGCAAAGGTCACATGGGAATCCTGATGACGGAACTGACAGAAGAAAAAAAAAGGGCTCGACGAGGCAAAAAAAAAAACATCCTGACGTCGTTCCGTCAAAGGAACGTCCAGCAGTGACGGAGCCTCGCGGAGGGAAGACGTTTACTAAATGTGCCGTACTGTCGAGGAATCGCTCTATAATACATGCTACGGTTTCCTCTGTTTCAGGCCTCGGGGAGAGCGTGTCAAAAAGATGGAGCCATCCGGCGAACGGACGCTACAAAATTGTAACTCCACCCGTAATGTCGGTCTGTAATCAAGGTTAAACACACATTGGAGCCGCCTCTCTTGCAGGTGAGGCTAATCCTTGCCCCCTCCCCCCTCCCCCACAACCAAGAGCTCCAAAAAAAAAAAAAAAAAATGGAGAGCATAATTCTCAGTGATCTTGACAGGAACCAGATGCTCGGCGGCCCGCGGACGGCGGTGTTAGCAAAACGAGACAGCATGTTCGCATGAGGCTCGGAGGGCGCCGCGCCGCCACGTTTCACATCGCAGCAACAATCTGTCGGCTCGGAGACGCTCGGAGGACGCACAGATGAAAGTCAGTCAGCGTGCGAACAGGCGGCTATCGGAGCGGCGAGATGCTTTCACGCCGAAATCTGAAAAAAAGAGTTCTGCGGCGTGCGGAAAATATGAACTCATCCATATGGAGCACTCGTTTTCACCTTAGTTCAGGCAAACACAAGAATTTTCAATCATTTATTCCATTTTCTTTTCCCCCAGCAAAGTTTAGAGTCGATACCGATAACCGACATTCACATTGCTGGTATGGCCGATAAACGATATGTACCGATATCGATGTATATCATATATATATATATATATATATATATATATATATATTAGAGCATATTCTATAATAAGCTTTTGTACATACTGGAATGTAGACAGAGGCAGTAAATTTAAATGATATTTCTCTGTTCATTTCAGTGCAAAACATGTTTTTCCTCTAATTCATACTTGTATGAAATATGTAAAATGAGCTATTTTCTAAATGTCTCATCCATCCGCCACACTCAGCCACTGCATTTCTGGATATTGTCAAACCGACTTTTCATACTGGCGCTCCTCTGTTTACTGGACAGATACACATTTTCAAATAAATAAATAAATCAATAAATAAATAAATGTTTTTTTTTAATTACTCAAATTGGTCAATTCTGACAGGACGGCCGATATATCGCACATCTTTAGTAAAAACATGTTCAAACAAATATAAAAGCAACTTGAAATAAAGCTTTATCAATTATTTTTTCTTTTTTGTCATCCTGTGTTATATGTATATGTATATGTACAATATGTATGATGCTTAAGTGCATGTGCGTATTTGTATATGTGTATATACTCATGTGTCTAATATGAGTATGTATATGTGTATGTATAAGAGTATGTGCATCTATGT
Organism: Lipophrys pholis; assembly: GCF_963383615.2. Lineage (NCBI taxonomy): Eukaryota > Metazoa > Chordata > Actinopteri > Blenniiformes > Blenniidae > Lipophrys > Lipophrys pholis. The sequence continues at coordinate 8,351,859 of NC_137645.1, read as the reverse complement.
GTGTACAAAACATACATGCTGCATGTAAACTATATACATTGCTACTTTAAGAAAAATTAATCATTTGTAGTATTTATATATATATATATATATATATATATATATATATATATATATGCTTTTTTAATTGTTTTTACGACTGGATTAATTGAAACTCATTTAGGAAAAGACATGTTTTTCCTTGGGGGGGAGGGGGGCGTGGCCTACCTTGCCCAACAGGTACCCAGTGCTCCACCTCCAGGATGAGCGCAGGTGAGCGAGATGCCTCCGGACCGCGCTGCCCAGAGGCATGATGGGGGCATCGACGGATCAACGGAATGAATCCCGAATATTCCAACAAAACGGCGGGACTGGACATCCAAGGCTTTATCCAGGCACCGAGCGATCGACCCTCATGTTTGCGGCAGAAACGGCGCGACAGAGTGATGTCGGATATCACGATGCATCTTTCTTTTCCCCCTCCCTCCCTCCCACTTCGTGTTCTCCAGATCTCCTCCTCCCCCGGTCTCATTATCTCTCATTATTTCTGACTTTCCCCTTCTTCTCCCCCCTATGCCTTGTGTACTCTGACTCTAGTATGATTATACGCGTACTCCCGTCTTGTCAGCGGCATGAACATCTGGAGCCAGGGAGTGATTAAAAAAGTCCCCGGAGTGACCCGAGTACCGTGAAAACCGAGAACCCCGTGTCGCGTGACGACGGTCCCCGGGATTAAGCCGGGGTCGCGCGGCTCCGGCTCTGTTTTGAAACATGTATAACAAAAGGCAACTCGAGGAATGCTTTGATAACAACACGGGGTTTATGTCGAAGGGAAAACCGCGCCGTTGTAAATGTATCCCGATGCTTATTATGTTTCAAATACTTTGAATTTGCAGTGAAACAGACGAGAAATGCCCCTGACATCATTTACCCAGAGACGCTGTAATCGATTTCTATACTGAGCAAAATTAATTGGATTACAGTGTGAAATGGCTCTAAATACACATATTAATGAAGGATTATTCAATGAATTTCCTTTTCGAGACGATCCAGTTCATCTTAGATTAAATAAAGGGGCCAGAAATTAAATACAGGTCGCCTTTTTTTTACATCCAGTGGCTCCCAGAGATTCTTTTGACATAAAGCGTAAAAGAGCAGGAATTGGTGGAAGTCTGAGAACCATTCCGATTCCCTCCGCCAGCCTCCCTCGGTGTGACGGCACAGTTTGCACATTAATCTCTGTTTGGGAGCCGGCGTGCACACACACAGATCTGTGTTTATAATCCCGGTCTGAGTCACCGCCTTTCTAAACACTCTGATGCAAACAGAGAGGGTAGAAAAAAAAAACAAAAGAAAAACAACAACCTTGAAAACGAGCCGCTGTTAGTGCAGGGAGGCTTGAGTAAACTGTTTTCCTTTTACATTTAGCGGGCGGCTTTTATCATTTGCTCTGGAAGCCCGCCTTCTGAGAGACCCGCGCCCGCCGCGCTTTCGCGATGCCGGAGCAGAAAACATGGCGCGTCGAGGGCTCGGGGCCAGGCCTTGGCACCGGTCGCTGGCGCGGGGACGCCTGGCAGCAGCAGATGTCGCCGCAGCTTTTCAGATTGCAGAGCTTTTGCCGCAAATATTACAGAAGGAGGGAGAGGACCACCTGGATGTGGAAGAATCCGACTCGGCAAAAACAGTTTGGTTGTTTCTCCGGAATGAATTCAATTCTAATAGGCGCTTGTATCCTGGTGCGCCGCCGTACTGCGCTGTGATTGGTCGGCTGTTGTGCGCAGTGTTGCGCTGCCACCTTCTGTACACCATTGGGAAATGTCGCTTGATTCTCGGGGTGTTACAGACTTTTTACTTCAGCAAAACTTCGTCTTGAGTGGGCCAGAACGGTAAAAAAAACTCTCAGTTAAGTTTTTCTTTGGGTGTATACGTGACGAAAATGCCTATATTTTCCGCATAACCGAATAATTACTTTGGAAAATTGTCCAATCGCAAAATTAAGCCAATTTGAATGATGCGAAATACAGTGAAATGTCCCTCCCCAATAAAACTTCTATGGCGGTTGCATTATGGAAGGCCGACATTGCTACATTTTTGGTTTCATTCTATTCAAAATGGTCAAAATTGTTACATTTTTGGCTTAATTTTACCTAAAATGGTCAAAATTGTTACAATTTTGATTTCATTCGATTTAAAATGGTCAAATGTTTTACATTTTTGGCTTTATTCTAGTTAAAATGGTCAAAATTGTAAAATTTTTGACTTTATTCTATTTAAAATTGTCAAAATTGCGAAAATTTTTGGCTCCATTTTATTTAAAATGGTCAAATGTTTTACATTCTTGGCTTTATTGTAGTTAAAATGGTCAAAATTGTTACATTTTTGACTTTATTCTATTTAAAATTGTCAAAATTGCGACATTTTTGGCTTCCTTTTATTTAAAATGGTCAAATGTTTTACATTCTTGGCTTCATTCCATTTCTAATAGTCAAAATTGTTACAATCTTGCTTTATTTCACTTAAAATCCACAGAATTAATACATTATCCATCTTGGGTGGGCTGAACCATGAACAAAGTGCCAAAAGCAACTTTTGAATTCAGACTTCAAAGTTTTTTTTTCTTGACACACATGACGAAAATGTTTTTTTCCACAAAAACCAAACAATTACCACAGAAAATGACAGCCAGTGCAACAATGAATTTTAACGGCGCAGAATACGGCGAAACGTCAAAAAAAGTCAAGGCCCAGCTCTCCCGCACCCGAACTGGGGAAACCCAACGACTTCTTCTTGCCGGGTTAAAGTGAAAAAACAACAACAACAAAAAAAAACAACTTGAGAACGTGAGCAGAAGGATGTGAGCATTCACAGCATCAGCATTCTCTCTGCCACGTTGTTGTTGTTATTCCAGGAATAACAGCGTTTTGTGAATGAGTATTAAAGCATGTCTCCCCTGGTGTGAACACTGAGAGAAGAAGCGCTACTTACCGGTGTGTCTACATGCTTTAATGGCAGCTGAGGAGTGGGAGGCTGGAGAGAGAGAGAGGGAGAGCGAGAGAGAGAGAGAGGGGGAGAGAGAGAGAGAGAGAGAGAGAGAGAGAGAGAGAGAGAGAGAGAGAGAGAGGGGGAGAGAGAGAGAGAGAGAGAGTGGGTTAGACGTTGTTTCTCTCACTACGAGGAAGAAACAACATGGTGAGAGTTAGAGATGGGAAAGAGAGAATTCGGTGAAGTTGTCTTCCTCTTTCTTTTGTTCCCCCACACACGTCTGTGGGTTTTTTTTTTGTTTTTTGTTTTTTTTTTTGGAGATGATGGTGAGTTGCTCCTGTCAGTGACTTGTTCTCCTCCACCTTCTCCTCATCCTCTGCTCAAACCTCAAACCTCCGTCCCACTCAGAGGCCACTTCAAACCGTAACAACCAAATACCTGAGCCGAGTGTCTCGGGTGACCGTCCAAGCGAGGACAAATCGTCCTCACCAAGGTATACGCCATCAGCAGAGTTGTTTCGTTGAATGGAAAACTACACTCAGATATTTATGTCATATTCTGTTCCGTCCATTTAAGGACAATTTCAGAAACTCTGACAATTTGGTTTGGATTCATGTTGAAGTGACGTATGAATATTATGCGATGCTTTGATGGTAGGGATGCACCGATACCAGTATCGGGTCCGATACTGCACCGAGTATTCAAGTCAATACTCGGTATCGGCAAGTAGCTAAAGGTTGTAACTCATATTGATTCTCAGTATCGACAAGTAGCTAAAGGTTAGTACTTGTATCAATACTCAATTCAGCAAGTAGCTCAAGGTTAGTGCTCATGCTGATACTCGGTATCGGCAAGCGGCGAAAGGTTAGTATTCATATCGGTACTCAGTATCAGCAAGTAACTAAATGTTAGTACGTGTACTGCTACTCAGCATTGGGGAGTAGCTGAAGGTCAGTTCTTGTATAAGTACTCGGTAAAGGTCATTACTCATATCGAAACTCTGTATCGGCATGTAGCTAAAAGTTAATACTCGTATTGGTACTTGATTCAGAAAGTAGCTAGTTAGTACTTGTATGAATACTCGGTATCGGCTAGTTAGGTTAGTAAGGCTAGTAAAGGTTAGTCCTCTTATCGGTACTCAGTATCTGCAAGTAGCTATAGCTATAGCTTAGTACTTGTATCGGTACTCAGCATCAGCAAGTAGCGAAAGGTTAGTAATCATATTGATACTCTGTATGGGCACGTCGCTAAAAGTTAGTACTGAAATCGATACTCAGTATTGGCAAGTAGCTAAAGCTTAATACTCATATTGGTCCACAGTATCGGCATGTAGCTCAAGGTTTGTACTTGTATCAATACTCAATTCAGCAAGTAGCTAAAGGTTAGTACTCGTATTGATACTTGGTCTCGGCAAGTAGCTCAAGATTAATACTTGTATCGATCCTCGGTATCCATAAGTAGCTAAATGTTAGTACTGGTATTGGTACTCAGTATCGGCAAGTAGCCAAAGGTTAGTACTCACATCGGTACTCTGTATCAGCAAGTAGCTTAAAGTTAGTCGCTGTATCGGTACTCGGTATTGGCACGTAGCTAAATATCAGGGGACTGTTTAACAAGCTGCAGCCGCGACTGAAGGAGCCTAAGCCCAAAGTAAAGAAGTGGAAAGTCGTTACTGTCACTTGGAATGTGCCTAATTTGGTCGTATCGCTGGCGGTTAATCTAAAAAAAAAAAAAAAAAAAAAAAACGAGACGTGCGCCGTGCCGCTTTTTAAAAAAAATTTTATTTGACTTTATAGGACGCAGGCTGGAATCGGGACGAGCGATCAAATTGCCGGTTCCTGCCAGTTTTTCTAATCATGACCCAACATTTGCTGAGCCGGCGTTCTTTATGGGAGTGAATAAAAACTCCAATTTCAAGCTCATTAAAATGAAAATGACTCAAGTCTTGGTGTCGCAGTGCATAAATCACATCTTTTTTTTTTTTTTTTGGGTCCCAGAAAGCAGAAAGCCCCACGAGAGGGAAGTGGGAATAATCACTTTGACTGCAGCTCGCCGTCTTTTCCTCCGCCGCTCGCATTCCGGCCCAATAACTGCGACGTGTTCCCACTTATCTGCAGGTTGCGATCGCAGGCCAAGAAAAAAATACAACAAGCGTGCCAAAAGATTGAAGTCAGCGTTCAAAAAAATTAAAAATAAACAAAAGAAGGTCAAAACGGATCGAAACAGCGACTTGTTAAATTGTCAGAATCGGGGAAAAATCGGAGTAAAAATCGAGATTACAAGCAAATAAACACCGAAGAACGGCTTAACGAGGCAAAGCAACAATCCCGAGTCACTGCGGCTTCTCGTTTTTGGTCTTGAAATACGTGTTTGCGCCACAAGGTGGGGTATTGAGTCACTTGAAGAAACCTTTTACCTCAGGGGGCTGTAACCGTTATGACCAAACGAGACATTTTCACAAATTTGCCATCGAATAAGATTTATCCGGAGCCACCAAACATGTAAATTCTTCACTTCTTACTCCTTTTTTTTGGGGGGTCTTTTTTCCCCTTTTCTTATTTTTTTCTTTTATCCATTTTCTTCCATTTTCCCCTTTTCTTTTTTTTTTTATTTATTTAGAATTTTTTCCCCTTTCCTTTCTTTCCTTTTTAAATTTTTTTAATTTGGTCTTTTTTCCCATTTCTTATTTTTTTCTTTTATCCAATTTCTTCCATTTTCCCTTTTTCTTTTTTTTCCCCCCTTTCCTTTCTTTCCCTTCTTTTTTTGTTTTTTAGATTCATAATTTTAGTTCAACCCTTTTTACTGTATTTATTACGTCAGTTATTATTATTTCTTTAGTTTTCAGCCATTATTGTCCGGTTTGGGGGCAATTCCAGCTCTTCAGGCTGTTTTAGTTGTTTTGTTTCCATTTCAACTGGAGATTAAAAATCAGTGTGGAATGCAAATAAAATGAAAATCCAAGCAAAGTCTTTGTTTACAGGTCATTTTTTTTGAAAATGTCGGGGGGGGGGGGGGGGGGGGGGGGGGGGCTGAAGAGCCACATGTACCAACTCAACCCAGAGCCCAAGAACTTTTTCAATCTTTACCCTCCACCACGACTCCAATGGGAACCGTTGCTTGTTTGCAGGATTGGGTCAACTGTTGTCGATATAAGCAAAAACACAAGCACGCACACGTTGTACTCACCAGCTCATAGTTGGTGGTCGTTTGACAGGACGTGGTGACCTGCAGATGAAGGAAAAAAAACTGCATTAAATCAGCCGATTGAAAGAAAAGAATCTAAAGGACCGAAGGCGGTTGTGCTTTTTAAAGACAGTACCGTGTGCATGTGAGTACTTTAGCTTTAAAAAAAAAAACATTAAAAAATCGAACACACCATCCAACTAATTTCAATACGCCAGAAGGTGCAGTACTTGTAATGCCACTTTGTACCACCAGGTGGAGTATTGAGTCCTCAAAAGAAAAAGGACGGAGCAGATGGGCTCTAAATTTGCTCGCATACCAAGGAATCCACAGTGGCTCCATAGTCGAAGGTGCTTTTTATAATTCGACCTACAATCTGAAACCGAATCGAAACACTTGGACCTGGTTGGCGCTCCCCGCCGGGGCGAAGGAGACACAGTACCTGTCGCCATTCTTCCCGGCAACAGTGTCACTTCCACCCTACTTATACTATCGGCCTCAAAATTAGAAAGGTATCGATTTCCTGATATTGCGATGCGATGTGTGGCATCTTTAAATAGCAGCCAGGTCATCTGGCTCCCCCACCCCCCGAACAGTTTGCACAAAAGCGCCGGTGGCGGGCGAGCGCGGCTCCTAATAGTCTGCGGCTTTCCACCGCAAATCAAAACCGACGGCCACGCGGCGACAGGCGCCGTCCGGCCATCTGATTGTATTTCCGCCAGTGGGCGCAGGTAAACACTTCTAAATGGTCGGATGACTCCGTGCCTGGACGTTGACGGACGTTGACAAACGGTGACGTGAGGAGTCGCGCTATCTCGCGGGGAGCAGGCGGCGGGGAAGGAAGGAAGCCGCCGGCGATTAGTCCGCTTTGAAAACAAAAAAAGACGAGCAGGACCGGGCCGCGGCACAGACACCCTCTCCGGTCGGACAAGCGGTGTTTAAAGGACACCGTCCTGCATGAACGTCATAACATAGTTGTTGATTCTTAAGGTATTGAAAGGACCGGGATCGCCAGGTCCCGGAAGGGTAAAATGAACAGTATTTGCTTAAAAACGACGGTCTTTAAAAAAAAAAACACGAATCCAACCGACTGATACACAATCCAAAATAAAGTCCACGTATGCTGACGCCAGGTCCTGGAAGGTGAATTTATTTACGTTTTGCTTGAAATATTAATGCTAATGACCCGATCACACTTTCTGGCCCCCGAATTTTCAGAATTGAGTATCGGCCGAGACCGATACTTTCCCGATCCGATACTCACATTGCTGTTGCTAAGATACTCAATAGTCTATTTTTGGAGCAACTAAGATGTCTGACGCTAAAAGCACTATAGGCCGAAGCTTTGTTTTGCTAGAAATTATTGTAAAACTCACTTAGTGATTCCAAATTCTTCTCGGAATGACTTAAGAACTTATTTAAACTTTATTCAGTCAGAACAACAAAAACCCAATTACACTCTGCAGTCTTGTGTCTCTTATGTATGTGGCAAATAAATCACTATGAACACGGCTCAACACGAGGCTTCAGGGCATGTAGTACATATGCCAGGCCTTTAGGGGCGCTGTGACTCGCCAAACACAACAGACCACATAGAAATTTATAATCTATATCTAAGTCTAGTTTTATAGGTCTATGGCCCCGTTCCGCCTGCTTCTAGTTTCTGCAGCTCGACCGGAGCTTGTAGTCCGTGATTGTTGTGGTTATTAGGTGACGCTGCGGACGTCAGTTTACGGCAGGTCGCAAACGGGGCTCGCTTTACGGCAGCTGACGTGAAAAAGTTTTTTTTTTTTTTAGATCGGCGGGGTGATCGGCTGGATTTGCCGATTCCCGATCACTCTCAAATCATTAATATCGGCCCCGATCCGATATCTACCGATCCGATCGGGACATCCCGAGTATTAATCGTACGCTTTGTGGGCAAAGTAGGAAAAACTTCAAAGCCGATACCAGGAGCGAGAAAGCGAGACAGTCCCTGCCTTGCTCTGGATACCCGGGGCTCCCGCTGCTGCTGCTGCTGCTGCTGCTGCTGCTGCTGCTGCTGCTGCTGACATTCATATATCAGTGTTGGCCGTCCCACCGGCCCCAGGGTGCAGCAGCAAGAGCATCTGCCTTTATTTACAGCTGACAGGAGGTGCTGTTCCGTGTGCTCGACAGTAGAAAACACCTGCAAATGTCCCCATGATGACTCCCTCTGGTATTGATCCGAGGGTCGGGGAGGGTAATGATATCACTTTGAGTCTCCGAGAGTACCGCGCGCTGGCATCCAGCCACCGGAAAACAAAATGCCACCGTGCAGAAGTCATGCGCGCTGATGGAGACAAATCCTCGCCCATGTATGGCCGGCGCAGCCGAAAGCCGGACTAACGCAGGCTTCGCCTTTTTTTTTTTTTTTCCCCAGCTCAGACGGGATAAGAGCGCTGGAATCTCAGAGGCCGCACGCCTCAGCGATAAGGTCCCGTTAACGTGGCGGCGGTTCGTTTTCCTTTCGGAAAAGATTGGCGTTCACACAGCAAGCGCAGAAACACTGGAAGTTTGCATGCCGGGCCACTAGTGGGTGCTGCTGGTTGTTGTTATGGTGACGGTCAACTCAGAGTTGGAGCATTTTCGAAAAAGTTGCTGGGTTTTTTAACCCACAGAGATGGAACGATTTCTAAAAGTTGTATTTTCCTTTGTTTTTTGCATTTTCAAAAAGTTGCATTTCCCTTCATTTCCACAGAGACAGAGCATTTTCGAAAAGTTGTTTTTGCCCCCGTTTCCACAGAGATGGAACGATTTCTAAAAGTTGTATTTTCCCTCATTTTGTAGCATTTTCGAAAAGTGTCAGTTGTCCCTGTTTCCACAGAGATGGACTCTGGAATGAAAGATGGACAATTTATGCAAAATGTTCACATCTTCAGCCTTGTTTTTTTACCATGACTACTGTAACTCTATGCTTCTGTCTAGTATTATACTTCTGTTGAATAATTGTATAAAGGTGAACTCTGACTCCCTCTTTAACTCTGTTTGTCTCCCAGAGGACACCGACCAGAAACACCACAAAGAAAACTGTCAAAGTGGGTTTAGTCCCTCAAAACAGGAGCGGCTTATAATGTGATTTAGTCACGAGGAGCGTCTGGGAAGCCACTGAAGTAGAACAAGGCGGGGGGGGGGGGGGGGTAGGGGACGGGGACGGGGGACGGGGGGAGGGGGGGGGGTTAAGAGCAGTCATTGTTGAACTGCTAAAGGTCAAACGTCTCAGGTGAGGGTCCTCGTTCCTTGATCCCCTCCCTCCTCGTAGCGAGGGCGTGGATCAGTCGGCGTTTTACCGATTTCCGCGGGAGCGTTGGAAGTGGGGCTTACGCGCAAACGGAGACGGCGGGATACCGGAGGACTCGGTTTGAGCCCTCGTATGACGGGAGGACGTTTTGTTTTCCCCGGCGAAACCTGAGCCCACCGCCGCTGCACTGATGACGGCAGTTCACCTGGCAAAAGTAAACGTCCCCACCGCGACGACTTTTTGACATTGGGTGGCGGCATGCCGCGCTAGCGGGGTCGCACCCCGTCGTCTCCGGGTCCAAATGGAGGGCTCAATCAAATAATAGCAAAATAAATGAGTCAGAGGACAGTCAGAGGGACAGTCAGAGGACAGTCAGAGGACTGCGTGGGAACGTTTCACCGCTTAAAAGCCATCCGGCAACTTTTAAAAAGAGACGTCGCGTCAAGCTAATGACTCCTTTAAAAATCCACTCAGTGGACGTGCTATTTTGTCCAGGCTAGGTCTGGAACGGGAACATCCCGTTTGTTCTTGCCTCTTCGGAGCGATGTCTGTATACACAAGGTCCAACTAAAAACCCCGTCTGTTTCCACTGGAATCCGTCTCACCCGACGCCGCACGAACGTAAACAGAGACTCGAAACGCGCTCAGCGGTTGTTAAATAAACGACCGGACCGTGTCTGGATAGAAAAACTGAAAGTAAATCCATCGAGCAACAAGCGCCTGGTCCTTTCGTGACTAATCTGTTGGCTAAATCTTGTGGAAAGCACAAGAAAAAAAAAAAAGTACCCCACATCGAAGTTTCAGGTTTTCAGAACGTAAAGTTCCTCTTAAGGCTACGTTTACGCGACAACGCTTTCAAGTTAAAACAGAAAACGTCCGTTGTGTTTTGGGGGTCCGTTTACGCGACGACGGTGCTCCGAGTCGCTGAAAACTCACCTTTTTGAGAACGGCTAACAAGGTGGAACTTTTTGAAAATGTCCAAACTACGTCTCCGTCTCATTAGAAATGGGAGATAACGCACCTTTTCAAAAAAAACTAAAAAAACACGAGGACTCTGTCTCCATAGAAACAGGGGGGAAATGCAACTTTTTGAAAATCTTCCAATTCTGTCTCCATGGAATTAAAGGAGAATGCAAGTTTTCAAAAATACAACGTCTCCGTGGAAACGGTGGGAAAATGCAACTTTGCAAAAATGCCAGGAAAAGAAAAAAATCACAACTTTTCCAAAACTCAGTGACTCCGTCACCGTCGAAACTGGGGTAAATGCCGCTTTTTGAAAAAGCTAGGAAACGGAACAAAAGCTACTTTTGGAAAACGTTCCAATCCAGTCTCCATGGAAATACGGGGGGATGAGCGAGTTATTTCAAATAATTCAACTGCATGGGCGCCACAGTTGTTCTGCACATGCTCAGTAGATGGACAAGTGTCATGACTCCCACTCCATATTCTCCTGGGACACGGTACTTTTATTTTGACAGTCACCGTAATAACAATCAAACTTGGTCGTCCGTCCACTGGAATCTTCTCCAACTGTTGACGTTTATAGCGTATTGTTCTCTGCTTAGCATGCGTGTGTGGTTTCATCACAAAAACACCGCCAACTTGTGGCCTGGCATGGTAACTACATCGTTTTCAGCATTTCTGCCATTCCTATGGATTCAAATCACCGCCGGATCATTTCAAAACTTTCCTGAAACAAAAACACACACACACACAAAAAAAAGATTTGACTCAAAACATCGTCACGGACACGGAGCCTGAAGTATCTTGGGTTCGGGCGAGTTTGGGAAAGAGGAAGTGCCCCGCCGGTCATCCCCCCCCCCCCCCAAAAAAGGCTCAGCGACCGCATATTTCTGTTCAGTCATTTTAATGTGGGAGCGGTCTAACGTCTGGCTCACCTGATTCGCAGCATCTTCAGTTTCTCCGAGAGCGAAACCGTTCAGACGCTGGGAACGCGCATGTTTTGGTCGTTACGGGATTGAACGAGCGGTGCTGATGGTTCCTGGTTTTTTTGGGGAGGGGGGGGGGGTTTCTGGCTTGGACCACTAATTGCACACTTAAGCGTGAACACAGAACCAGCGCCGGGCCAAAACCACGTTAGAAAAGTGCGATTAAAATATAGGTTTCGCTGAAAAATGACGCGTCGTCGCTCGCAATTACGCCTTTCGAAAGCCCCGCATTTAACTTCAATTTGTCGCGGGGAACATCTCGAAAAGCGCATTCCTCTGTGATGTCTCGCCTCGGCGGCGGCGGCGGCGGCGTCACATGCGACCTCTCGACCGCCCGTGTTTAACTTGCCGTCCGCGGGGGTGAGGGATTTGCCGTCATCACTCTGCATCCTCTCTCAAAGAAGTGTCAAGGAGGAGGGAAAACAAGAAGAAAGAGAGAAAGAAAAAAAAAAAAAAAACGACACACACTCGCAGGTGAACGCTGAGAGAGAAAACACGTGGCGGCCTGCTGTGTCGACCAGCTGGTCTCTCTCGCAAATCACTGCTTGAAAAGGTTCCCGGGACACGGACGGCAACTTAAACGAACTCCCTTTCCCACGGGGGGGAGGAGGAGGAGGAGGAGGGGGGAGGAGGAGGAGGTGGGGGGGATACTTTCCCATGAGCACGTTTGCAGGGAAAAGCAAGAAGCCGTCAAAATTTGCGTTTTCGCCCGAATTGAAAGAATGTCGTCCTTGCGTGAAAACGAGCCAAACCACGGGGTGAAAGACAAGCTCTTACCTGCACGCCGGTGCCTCTCTCTCTCTCTCTCTCTCCCCCTCGTGTTGCCTCCACCTCCTCTCGCGTCAAACACTTTCCCCGTCCTCCCGCTTCAAAACAGCGGCAGTAATCCCAAACGCGTGCCAGAGGAGCAGCCCAGCATGTGGACGCCTCCGCCGGGTTTCGCTCTTGACGGCTCGATTCCGTCCAACTGCCGAGAAATCTGGGGACGCGCTATATAAAGGCCGAGAGAGTGGCCCCCTGATTCCGGTACCGGGGTGAGGTGGGGGTGGTGGTGGGAAGACGGTCGCCGTATCCCCCCCCTTTCTGCCTGCCTGGTTCTTTCCTTCTCTCTCCTCCCTCCTTTTCCCGTTTGGTGTAGCTGTTGACACATGCATGATAGAGAGACTGAAGAGAGAGAGAGAGGAGAGGAGGGGGGGGGGCTATGCTGCAGAAAGTTTGGGAGTTCTGTTTGCAGTACTCTTACCTGCCAGAGTCAAAAGACAGACCACCCTGAGATCCCACTTTCTCTAAAAGACTTATGGGGACCCCCCCCCCCCCCCCTCCTCCTGGGTTGAACTCAGCTCTTGACCTGCAGACGAGGACTCGGGTAAAATTGCGGCCATCAGTCATCTGCCGGCACCCGGTTATTAGAGCGTCCGCGCCATCCGTCCGCCAACGCCATCTTCCCCGGCTGCCGCGCCAAAGGGCGTTGCCATGGAGACGGGGCGGCGGCGGCGGCGGCGGCGGCGGCGGCGGCGGCGGCGGCGGCTCTTTGATGTGACGAGCTTCGCAACCGGAGGAAACAAACCTGCTTCTGTGAGGAGCTGCGGAGGAATGAGACGGCTTGGCTCGGGTGAGCCTTTGTGGGCATGTCTCTCTCTCTCCCCCTCTTTCTTGCTCTCTCTACCTTTTCACTTTCATGCTTGGATGGCTCCTCTCTCTCCCGTGCCAAACATTCTTCAGCACTCCTCATCCCCCCCGTCTCCAGGCACGTCGTAGCCTCGCGCCGCGAGTTTTTTCTGGTTCGGTGTCGCGCCTTTTTGACCTCAAGCGTCCGAGCGGCGTTCAGCGTCGACAAACTCGTATGGGCAACCTGCTCCGCCGCAACAGCAACTGTTTGCTTGTATCCCCGCAACTTTTGGCCATCGACTGTACTGCGTTCAGGAAAAGGCCACAAATATTAGGAATATCGGCAAAAGGAGCGGTGCACGGTGGAAAACCATTTAAGAAAGTAAAAGGCCAACGGGAAGATTTTTTCGGTGTGTTTTTCGTGGTTGCAACCCGCTGACTTCGCTCCTCCGCCAATCCCACAAATGCTTGTCTTTTACTAATGTTGCACCACATAAAGGAAAATGAGTTAGGGTTCCAAAGGTGGACCATTCATTTCACAGAAGCACAGTTACAACAAAGAAATACAGATTAAAAAAAATAATAATAAAAGATTTATCATAATTAAATTAAATTAAATTAAATTAAATTAAATTAAATTAAATTAAATTAAATTAAATTAAATTAAATTGAATTAAATTAAATTAAATTAAATTGTCAGTCCACTAAAATACATTGCCCTAAATTTTGTGTACAGATTACATCGGTCAATCTATCTCGTCGGCCGCTGCTCATCCCACAAATGCATGTGTGTTACGAATGGTGCGCCACGCGAAGGGAAATTCTTAAAAATGTCCAATGGACTACAAATCATTTTGAAGAAGCATGGTTACAACAAATAAATAAGAAACACATTTGGAAAAAAAATTTGGATACATTTAATTTAATAAATAACATTCAATAAATAGATAAATAAATAGATAAATAAATAGATAAATAAATAAATAAATAAATAAATAAATAAATAAATAAATAAATAAATAAATAAATAAATAAATAAATAAATAAATACAGTTAAATTCAATTCAGAAATTGGGGAAATAACTTTGGCTAAAAATAGATGTGCCTTTTTCAGATCTTCATTAATCATTGTGAAAGTAAGCAGTTTTAAACCAAATGAATCCTGTGTTTTACAGTAAATGATGAGCGGGACTTCCAACTATCCCTGCTGTAATATTAAAGACCTCCTGGCTTCCATTCAGAGCTCCTATTCAAAAGTCTCTCCGTTTTCACACAGACAAGGATGCAGGGATTTAAACCCCAGACCTCAAAACCCCTTGACCTCATAATCATGCACTAAGTTGAGGCCTGTCGTACTTTAAATGAGGCTTAGCTTGACTTCGGAATTTGTGAGAATTGACCAAAACAACTTTATTTTAATGTCGCAGATAAAGATCCTGGGGAGTTTTACCGACATCAGCACAAAGTCTGACAGCTCGCCGTAAAACGCTGCTTCCTCCACATCAGTGCTCCAGTTATGTAAGCAAGCGAGTGAGCGCCGGGTGACTGACAGGAGATTTTAGGCCACGAGAGATGAAAATGGACAACTGTGTCTTTTCCCACCAATAATATCTCTTGGATTTCCCTTCGCATGACCAAAGAGCTACTTAATCCGCTAAAAAATACAAAGTGGACCTTCAGACCTGCTTCCAAACCTCACAAATTCTGATTTATTCCCATAAAATGCAAATTTTTTTACCCCTAGAAGTAGAAATGAGTTTGCCCCGATGGTTTTCTCACACCCTCTTTCAGTTTATTCCTGGACTCTGATTGTGACTCACTTCCTTATCATTTTCCGTCAAAATCTGCGAGCGCGCACAACCGCAGGAAGTGGCGAGGTCCTGATTACGAGGGCCCTTTGTTCGGCTCCGGCTGTTAACAGCCGGAGAGTAAACAAGCCGCGCAATCTTCAATCACACTTAAAGAAGCGGTATGAGGCGACCTCTGAACTCAGAAAGTCTCTCGCCTCGGTTGAAGTACCCCAGAATAAAGTCGTCGCGGCAACACATAGACATCGAGAGAGCTTGTTTCCATGAGAAGTATTCCGATACCTCCGTTCTCCTCGCTCCCGTCAAACCCGGTTTCAGTGGCGGAGATAAATCACGAGGAAGAACGAGAGCTTGTTTCCGCGCAGTTCGCGCAATCCAGCCAAAAAACGAACTCAACGGAGATAAGACTATAGGTGGTATCCCTGAAAGATTTCTGGGTTCCTGGGCTTGATGGAAAGAACACACACCGAACCCTCACCCTAGAGTCTTGAAGGGTACCTTGAAAAACTCGACAGGTCTACAACTCCTCACTAAATCAACAACTTTAAACCCAATAAGGAGGTGTTGTGCGGCTCCGATGGATTCAACGGCTCTCCAGAGACGACAGAAGGAGCTCGAGAGCGACAAACGTCTTCCTGGGTGGTGATAGAGGCCAAATCATAGCGGCAAGCACCTCCAGGCTGCCAATAGATATACAGTACCCAAAGAAAACACATGAGAAAAAGAAGACGTTCCCTATCTGGAAACAGCTTCGAGAAAGACGTCTGGATCTGCAAATGAAGTACAGGGACCGTCAACTTTGGCCGTCCAGACAGAATTTGGGCAGTTTCTCAACCTTTTCCTTAAAAAAAAAAAAAAAAGGAAAATCTTCACGTATGAATCCTTCAACAGGCGTCGGCGCAAAGACGGCTGCGGTCGGACGAGAGAACGAAGCGGAACCGGGAGCGGCGAGCCGTTCCTCATCATTAACAGACGTCTGTCTTCTTTACTGACGGTTTCATTCGCTTTGAAAAGTTCACGACTGAGCCGCTTTTCAAAGTTCAGCAGCACGACTAGATCGTTTTCACTGACAAGATCACAGGGACTCGGCGCGAATATTTATGGAGGTTAAAAATGGCAATCAATTCAATTTTAAGTGCCCAAGCACTTCGTTAATGAAGCTACAAAAGATTAATGAGACTTTTTACAAAGAGTTTGCAAGTTCCACCACCTAAAATCCTAAAACAAGCTCGTTGGCGACTTTAAACTGGCTGCAGTTGATACGAGTATATGTGGATGACAGTGTGTTCTACGTGTTAACCCTATAATGGTGATTTTAGCTGCGATAAACTCCAGCTACCTAATTCCTATTACCCTTAATTATATTCATTTAAGTTTATTGAAAGTGTGGACTTTTTAAATTGCTTGACATTAGCCAGCAGCCATCTTTTAGCAGTTCTGTAAAGCAACTTAAAATATTTTTATTCTTAAGTTTTTCTCGTCTTTTCACATTCCCCTCAACATGATTTTATATTTTTCTTTTTATAATGTCATACGTCTTAGTCTACTTTTAAAGCTTCTCTTTGAATTTTAACCCTATTTAACTGATATTATTACGATTTAATCTACATTCTTCTCCATTGAAATGGTAAAGATCTTTAAATTGCATTTATTTGTGTAATATTTCTTCAAATCTATGAGATTAGAGGAATTTATTTTGACTTGGTTAATCATATTTCATGGCTTTTATCCACCCGTTGCATTCAAATGACTCAAATTCATTTTCTTAAGTCGCCATGCAGATAAACTTTTAGTAATTCTTTAGTAACAATTTAGTATTTCTGGAGTTTAAAATAGCAGTAGATACAGTTTTAAGCGCTCAAAGTCTTTGTTATTAAAGCTACGAAAGACTTATAAGACTTTTTGAGAAGAGTTTGCAAGTTCTACATCCTAAAATCCTAAAAAACAAGCTTGTTGGTGACTTTAAAATGCCTCTAGTGGATACGAGTATATGTGGATGATAGTGTGTTCTATGTGTTAAACCTATAATGATGATTTTAGCTGTGATACGTCCCAGTTGTGTATTTGTCAGTCATGTTTCATGACTTTTCTCCATCTGCTGTATTCACGTGACTCAAAACCATTTCATGAAGTCATGATGCAGATACTTAAATGTGTTGTTACATGTGAGCATATGTGACATACGCTGTGAGGAAAACCACCGTAACCTCTATCAAGATACCATATAAGCACATAAAAGTACCATTAAGGCATTCCAACAACTGTCTCTTAATGTCATGGCCACATTAAAAGAGAAGCCGTGGCAGCTTGAAATTATAAACACATTAGCGCATTGTGCTTGTTTGGAAAGCTTGTTTTCACACAGATTTCCTGCCACATCCAAACCCGACCACCAGAATCAATGACTCGGAGCTTTTCCCTGGTTATTGCCACACAAACAATGGCCACCACTAATGGCCTGGCCTCGGTTTTCGAGGTATTTGGTGAAATTTCCCAGGATGTTTTGGGAACACTCAGCTTTCTGCTCCTAATATTTTGGTAAACAGATGAACTTAAGGATGTTTTTTGATTCAAAACCACTAAGAATAGCTCCCTTCCCACTCTCTTTTCCTTTTTTAATAAAAAAACAACAACAACAACTTACCACAACTTATTTTATGGACAGAATTTTTCCCAGTAAATGGAAGTATTTCAATTCGATATTGCATGTGTGTTAGGTTAATTGTCAATTATACATTTTGTTTTTCTGCTTGGAAGTTAATCAAGAAGACTAACAGAGTGAAAACATTCCGAAAAATACCCCCCAAAATACCCAGTAGTCTGTTGTCAAAAATGTTAAATCTCTTACCTTGACTTCACATTTCTTATGACAGGACAACCGGCAAGCTGGGAAACAAAAACAAACAAACACAGAACTATTAGTTTACTGCCTGATGTACTCCTATATAAGGCAGACGTCACTGAAGAAATGAAGGGAATTAAGGTTTTCCTGCTGAACATGCTGAAAAGGAGAGCGAAACAAGGTCAATTCCTAGTGTTTGCATGTTGTAGTGCTGCCACCTGGTGGACTTACAAAGAACAACCATGGAATTCAAACCGCTGCATTTAGGCTTTTTGTTCAGATTAAGCAGCAAAGGGATGAAGCAAAGTGACCCTATTTTGAGATGTTGATCGACCGTGTGGGTCATCACCGTACAAGAGGCAGTTATCAATCTCCTGGGACATTTGTGGTCTTTTTTTTGTTTTGTTTTGCTCTTCTACATGTAAAAACACGGGTCGGACCCTCTACACATTATTTCATTTTGGGATGTGAAACCAGAAAACACACACTTTCAATGTTGAAATCCGACCAAAGCATGCGTTTATGGAGGATTAAATGTGCAAAATCAAATAGATAAATACTTAATAAGTACTTAAATGTCTCATTTAAGTTGTTGAAATTGTACTAATTGAAAAATACCATCGGTATCGGAGGATCTGCATGAACTTTCTAGGGAGTCTAGAACGTTTTAGAGTCTAGAATACCTCCGCTCTCGTTTATTCCGTTTCGATAGAAGACCACACTTTAAGATTGAGGATGAAAGAAAGAAAGAAAGAAAGAAAGAAAGAAAGAAAAAAAAAAGAGAAGCGATGCTTTCTTTGCACCCGTTTTCCAAAATCCCCTCTGCACCCCACTTTCTCTCCCTCCTCTGCCTCGCTCTTCCCCTCCTCCTCCTCATCCCTCTCTTATCTAGGCTAATGCAGCAGCGGCGGCCATGCTAATTTTAACACCCCCCCCCGCCCCCCCCCCCCCCCCCGATTCTCAGCCAAAGCCCCCCTGCGCGAGCTGGGAGGAGGGGTGAGGGGGAAATAAATAAAGAAATCCAAAAAGACATAAAGGAGCCGGAGAGGCTGCCTGGAAGTCTGCTCATGTTAATTTCCCCGGGACTTCTCTTGGAGTGACAATAAAACCGCTAAATTTAGCAGAGGAAGCATGTGACGACAAAAAAAAAGCCAAAAAAAAAGGGGCTTAAAGGGGAGAGGAAGTAAAGCTGGGGAAAAGAAAAAGAGGATGGGAGGATTTCTCGGCTTCCTCGGCGATGGGTCGACGTTTTATATTCCGTGGAAACGCAGGCGCGCGTGTCTTTGTATCAAAGCGGAGAAAAAAAAACACCCGGGGGGGGGGGCAACCAGAGGTCAAAGGTCAATGACCGGAGCGCGTCGGGGAGCGACCTGGAGCACAGCGTGCAAGGAACCGTTGCCCTCGTTCACACGACAATGTTCCAAGTGAAGACGCATTGTTTTGGGGTTTACGCAACAACGCTTTGAAAACTGTGCCTGTTTACGAACGGCAGGAACGCTGAGGACGATAGTTGGGAACGGTGCCGGGCCGCGAGAACCATACCCTATGAACACTAACAGTGGGAGAACGCGGACATCCTAGTGGACAGACGACCGAGTTGGATTGGTATTACGGGGACTTTCAAAGTAAAACGACCAAGTCCTAGAAGAATATGGACTGGGAGTCCACCTTTCTTTTGCGTTCCATGCCGATAATCAAAATTGGTCTAATTTTGCAAAAAAAAAAGGTAAAACGGCTAAGATGTCTATAGACTTGAGGAAAGGAAAAAAAAAAGGGGAGCTGAAATGAAAAGAAAAAGAAAAAGAGGGGGGACAACAAGACAAATAAATAAATAAAAAAATAGTTTCTCTTGATGCTTCTTCGAGTGACTCAATACACCACCTTGTGGTTCAAACACGTATTTCACGCTGAACCGGAAAATGACTCAGGCTTGTTGTTGTTTTTTTTCTGGTTTGTCACATAATTCCAGGTTGTTGTTGTTGTTGTTGTTGTTGTTTTGATTTGCTTGTGCAGTGTGGTACCTTTGCAGATGAGGCCCTCCTTGGTGATGGCCTGCTTGCATATGTCGCAGCTCTTGGCCTTCTTGAAGGGCTTCAGCTTGAAGGTGTGCGTGTGCACGCCCTCCAGCTCCTCGGGCTGCGGGGAAAGGAGACACATTCCATTTAGTGACTAATCTCAAGACTATCGTCCGGAGGGAACGCCCTGGTGGACGGACGAGTCATAACAGGGACGTCCGTCTTCCTCCACGCGTGTGTTTGTGCAGCTGCGGGCGTCGCCGCGTCTTTTATTGAAAACAGACGTGTTCACAGGCGAGGAGATCACTGTGGTTGACACATGCTCCCAAAGCAACGTTTCAAGTGAGCGTCACGGATTATGGGGGATCGTGCAACTTCACCATGTGCAACTCTACCATGTGCACATTTACCATGAGCAACTTTACCATGAGCAACTTTACCACGTGCAACGTTACCACGTCCATCTTGTGCAACTATGCCGTGAGCAATTTTATCATGTGCAACTTCACCATGAGCAAGTTTACCATGTGCAATTTTACCATCTGCAACATTACTAGAAGCTATTTTTTCCATGAGCAATTTTAATACGTGCAACTTAAGCATGAGCAATTCTATCATGTGCAGCTTTACCATGTGCAACTTTACCATGTGCAACTCCACCATGTGCAACTTTACCAAGTCCAACTTTACCATGTCCAACTTTACCATGTCCAACTTTACCATGTGCAACATGTGCAACTTTGCCATGTGCAACTTTACCCATGTGCAACATATGCAACTTTACCATGTGCAAATTTACCATGTCCAACCATGTGCAACATGTGCAACTTTGCCATATGCAACTTTACCATGTGCAACTTTACCATGTGCAACATATGCAACTTTGCCATGTGCAACTTTACCATGTGCAACTTTAGCATGTCCAACTTTACCATGTGCAACTTTGCCATGTGCAACTTTACCATGTGCAACATATGCAACTTTGCCAGGTGCAACTTTATTTTGTCCACCTTCACCATGTCCAACATGTGCAATTTTAGCATGAGCAATTTTATTTTGACCATGTCCAACTTTACCATGTTCAATATGTGCAACTCTACCATCAGCAATTTTTCCATCTGCAACTTTACCGTCAGCAATTTTACCATGGGTAATTTTACCAACGCGCAACTCTACCATGAGCAATTTTATCGCGTGCAACTTTACCATGAGCAATCTCGAGTTTCATTCACAAAAAGACTTTTAACTCCACAAATCGTCCCTTTTGGAAGTCAAACATCACAGGAGAGAAAATGAACTTCATCTGACTTAAAACCAAAGAAACTATTCCAGCATCATGTTGCACCATTTAAGACTAATTCTTGACGCCCCGCGAGTCTTTCTTCATCATCTGAGGTCCGATCCTCTCTGAAGCGTCGTCTTCTTCTTCTTCTTCTTCTCCTCTCCGTGCCGCAATCAATTTGTCTCAACGCTTCGTTCCAAAAGTGTTCCTCAGCGGGTTTTTGTTTTTTTTTCCCGGGCTCCTCTATCTCCCCCACATCTTAATGGCTTTTGTCACAGTGTGACACACTTTGTTCTGAAGCAGGAGGAGGAGAGGAGTCCTGCTCTGACCTTGGCAGCGCCGGGATATTACACAAAGTATTACTTCATTACTCCTCCGTGAAGTGGGAGATCTCACAGTACAGCGTACACTGATTCCCTCCCGGTGGGAAGTAAATCGTTTACATCCCCCCCCCACCCCCCCCCCCCCCCCCCCCCGATGATTGGTTTTTTCACGTTTTGACCGGGACAAAAGTGGAAGTTAGAAAAAAAATTTTTTTTGCAAAATTAAAAAAAATGTAAAGGACAAAAGTAAGGGAGAAAGAGGGAAAAAACAACGCATGTTTTAGACATTTATAATGCAAATTGGTGCAACTTTCCTCCCATCAGCTTAAAAAGTAATGACATTAAATAGATCAATCTTGTGAAAATTTTTAAGACGAAGGACATGAAGTATTTGAATTTTAATGGTAATAAAATGTTGCTATCTTGCATTCTTGAGTAAAAAAATATTTATTTATTAGAGTCATGCAGTAAATATGCTCATTTGCATGATCAGGTGTGGCGTCCTTAAGTTTTTCTGCATATTTCCAAGTAGAAACAAACTGCAGTATTCACGGTCTGACATGTCTTACAGCTTTGAAGATTTATAAATTTTTTTTGCAGATTCAGCACAATTTTCACGTCCGATCGTGGCAATTAGGACTATTTCTGCACGTGTGTGTGTTTTTTTATTTTATTTATTTTTTTTATTAAATAGCTGATTGAAAGCCACTCTGCTCAAGATGACCCGGCTCAACCAATCACACGCGGCCAGCTGTGTCACCGCCAGGTGGCCATGGTTACCTGGCTGCCACGGCAACTAGGGTCAACATGTCCTGTCAAACAGTGATGGATGAGGAGGGGAGAGGAGAAGTGGGGGGGGGGGGGGGGGGGGGGGGGGGGCGACTTGGATTTGTGCCAAGTCACAGCCGGGACTCAAAGAAGCATGACAGGTCAAAATAAGGATGCATTTGCAGAATTTGCCCAAAAAAAAAAAACATGCAAGTGAGTATATTTTAAAGATATGTGCAAAAATACTGCATCAATATTCAGAATTGCGTGACAATTCATCACATGTACTCACTTCACGTCATCAAAACTGCAGTTTTTTTTGGTTTTTTTTACTTGGAAATGTTCAGGAAAAACCTAATAACTGTAAGATTTACTACTGCACACCTCATGCGTCTCATAAATAAATAAATAAGAACTTTTTTTACTCAGACATGTAAGATTGTCGATTCTAAACACTCTTTGCACTTTTTTTTTTTTTTTGTCCAGTCGATTTATTTTCTTGGAAAATGTCTTTTTTTTTTAACCAAAGTTGTCAAAAATCTGTTTTCTTTTCTTTCTTTTTTTTAAATATGCAAAAAAAAAAAAATTCGGATTAACTCCACATCTAATCTACTCAATTTTTTTTTAATTAAATAATCTCGGATGAAATCCGGGATTGAAGGTGGATTTATTTTTATTTTTTTCTTCATGAATGTTTGAAAGAGGGAAATTTTCCAAAGGCCTGTCCTCTGTCGTGTCAGGATTCTCCCGGGAGAGAAAATGGAAAAGGGAGGAAGAGGAAGAGGAAGAGGAAGAGGAAGAGGAAGAGGAAGAGGAAGAGGAAGAGGAAGAGGAAGAGGAAGAGGAGGTGTTTCCATCAGCGGGTGCAGGCGTAGAGACAAGAAGAGCCAGTAAATCAAGGCTCTTCTCCCCCAGCTGCACTTAGCTAATGAAAAGCTCCACCGCGACCCCACTTAGATGTAGGGGGGGGGAGGGAGGAAGAGGAGGAGGAAGAGGGGGAAGAGGAGGAGGAGGAGGGGGAGGAGAGACTCTCTCAAAGGCACCGTTCTGTCCTTCAGAGTCCAGGCAAAGAAAACACTCGAGATCCGCTTCGACAACGCCTGAATTCTACATGTTACAATTCTACATTTAATCCAGATTATACAATCAGATTATCAGTGAATTACCTACACTCTGGTCAAAACTACAGATTACGCTCACACTTTTACGTTTTCAATCCCTCGCTTT
The DNA here is from genome assembly GCF_963383615.2 of Lipophrys pholis. Lineage (NCBI taxonomy): Eukaryota > Metazoa > Chordata > Actinopteri > Blenniiformes > Blenniidae > Lipophrys > Lipophrys pholis. The sequence goes on along the minus strand of NC_137645.1, from coordinate 8,328,634 downwards.
GATCGGACAAATGATGGATTTCTCTTGTTTCAGAGACTTTTTTTTCCGTTTTTACAAACAAATTGTTAATTTCTTGCACGTTCAGGACACAGATTATCCCAGATAATCCCCGACATGTTTTCCTGATTATTTTGGAAATTCAAAAAGTTTCTTTTAAGTTTGAAGTTAAAGATTCTGTTACATGAATTCTATTTTATTGAGAATTGAATGTGAAAAAGTCATTGAAAATTAACATTCATGAGTTAATCTGGAAGATTTATTTTTTTATGGTTTTAAATTGAAATACCAAACTAGATTAATTCCTCAAAAATATTACTTCTGCCACTGAATTTATTTAATCTGCTGCAGTTTTGACAACTAATACAATAAATCAATAAATATTATGCCACAAAATGACAGTTTTTTTGCCCTTTTTTTCCAGGATTACCATGATAATCTGATCACCACAGTTTAGTTACAAGATATGAGTAAAGCAGAAAGTTTTTGAAGGCTAAAAGTTAAATGACTGAAGTAGAATAATTCCAAAAAATAAAAGTTCTTCACTTCAAATTTATTCAAACTGTTGTGGTTTTCACAACTTGAACAATAAATCAATAAAGATGCTTAATCTGGTATTTTAGGTTGTAAAATTACAGTTTTTTTGCCTCCTTTTCCAGAATTAACACTATAATATGATCAGCACCGTTTATTTTATGTTCATCATCAGATTTTTCACAAGTGTAAAACATTGTTGTCACATTCAGAAAACATTGATTTTCTATTCAAAATTTTAAAAAAAATAAAAAATAACTATGAGGAAATCAGCAAGTTTGCTTATGTTTTTATGTTAAATAAGCAAATAGATTAATTCAAAAAATTATCACTTCTGCCCATATTTCTTTTTCAAACTACTGTGATTTTCATAACTTAAATAATAAATCTATAAATATGCTTAATCTGGAACATATCGAAATTAAAAAATGTTTGCCTCTTTTTCCAGGATTGTCGTGATTTAAAAAAAAAAAAAAAAAAAAAGTGTAAAATATAATAAATAAATAAAGTAAATGTTTGCATTATGGACCTCCTGTTTTATTCGCCAGGTGCCTCGTGAGCTCCGGCGTCTGCGATTGAGCCGTTTCTCTCACACACACACACACACACACACACACACACACACACACACACACACACACACACACACACACACACACACACACACACACACACACACACACACACACACACACACGTGTTTCCAGTTTACAGCTCGGAGGAAAGTCTCCCTCTGTGTGAGTCGTCCACGATGATGTCATCGGACCATTAATTGTTGATTCGACGATAAGCAATAACCCAAGCGGTTTGATGATATTTGAGAAAAGTCCCTTATTATGACGAACCGGGGAAACAAACGACGCAAGCGAGTCGCCCCGTAAAACATGACAAATCCGCCAAAATAAAGCGTCCCCGCCTGAGGACGAAGCGGCGCGGCCCACACCTGCTTCCAATCTTCCCCCGGCCGATTTGAAATTCGGTCGGGGGAACAATGGGCGCCTTTGTGAGGGGAAACCCAGAGCGCTGGAGAAAAAACACACCAGAACCAATATTTGTTAACAGAAAAAAAAAAAAAAATGTTTTCTGGTCTGAATGCAGCAGATTGTTCCTCCGATGTGCTGCGATACTTTCCGACGTATCATGAAGCTTTGGCGACTTCTTAGCGACGATTTCTTGTAAATTTGGAGAACATCTACAGGAGCGGCATTTCAGAAAAGTTGGGCTGTACCGACGTTTCTATAGTGACGGAGTTGGAGCATTTTCAAAAGGAGCATTTTCCAACCATTTCGACATAGTCGAAGCATTTTCAAAAAGTGGCGTCGTCTCCTGTTTCCACGGAGATTTAATTGGAGCGTTTTCGAAAAGTTCCACAGAGATGGAGTCGGAGCATTTTCAGAGCATTTAAGTTAACGCCTGTTCCCCTGGAGTTGGAGCATTTTTGAAAAGTTGCATTTCCCCCCTGTTTCCACGGAGAACGAGTCAAAGCACTTTCCAAAAAGTTGCCCCCGTTTACAAAGTAACGGCGTCGGAGATTTTTCTGAAAAATTGCATTTTCTCTGTTTTCACAGAGACAGAGTCAAAGCACTTTCCAAAAAGTTGCATTTTCCCCCCATTTACACAGTGAGAGTAGAGCAGTTTTACAAAAGTTGAAATTTCCCCATTTCCACAAAGATTGAGCCGAAGCATT
>NC_137645.1:8273905-8326216 GCF_963383615.2 Lipophrys pholis | reverse complement strand
GGGTGATTATACACCCTGGCTGCATTTTGTTGAGGCGCCAATTTTTAGGTATGAGTGCGAAACTTGTCAAAAAAACCAGAATGTTTTACTATTTGCTTGGCAGTTTTGGCCCTTCGGTCTTATGTGTGACACCCCTTGTTTAAGGTCTTTCAAGGGTCCCGGGAGTCCCGGAGTTAATTCCATCCAATGGGTAAAGACAGAATACATCCTGGATATAATTTGTGAAAAAAAATAAATCTAAACTGTCGTGGGACTTCTTGAATAAACTGTAATTTAAGCGACACCCCTTACGTAACATAAGGCCCGTGGACCAAAAGCAGCAAGCGAGAGGCTTTAATCCGGCCGAAACACCAAGCGAATTGTCAAAATTTCCCCAAAAATAGTTTTTAAAAAGTGACACGACACAACGCTGAGATCCAAACTGGGATATCGGTGATGCTGCCATGACAGCTAGCTACCTCGAAGCTAGCAAACTAGCATTGGGCCCCGTTTCACGTGAAACGTGCCGTTGCGTTTTGGGCGTCCCGTTTACCCCAGCGCTGCTTGGATCGACTGAAAAAGCGACTTTTTGAAAACCCGTCTCGATGGAGTTTAGAGTTGTAGCCTTGTTGCTAACAAACTACCCTCAGAGCCATGCTGTTTGTAAAAACACCCATGATGCAGCAGTTAAATTTTTTCACTGTATTTTCCGCCATTACAATTGGCTTGACGTTGACATTAGAGCGTATACTCTGCAAAACTAAGAAAAACTCGAAAGGTCAAATTTAAAGGTTATCACGGCGCTATTTTCCCGCTCAAGATGAAATCACGCCGAACCAAAATGTGTTTAAATTCAGATTTTTTTTTTTGGGGGGGGATGATACTATTTTTTTTCTGTGTGATTCATATCTTCTAAATTTCACATAAAGCACCTTTAACTTATATTTTTTTCAAATGCATATTTGGCTGTTAATCGCGGTCCAAATCGATTGAATGGAGAGCGATGGGTCCACGATGTGCGCCTCATGTAAACACCGGCGGGGAAAAATCCTTCAAAAATCATGCGTCAGATAACCGTTCGCGGCGCCGCTTGGCATCTCGCCGAGCAGTAACGAGCCCACAGAAGTATTTGTAAAAGAACTCGCATGCCTTTTCTTGCATTCTTTTTTTTTTTTTCTTTTTTTTTTCCCCTCCGTCAGCATGTCAAATCTAATATTCTCTCTCTCTTGTGGCGATAAATTATTAACAGCGTGTATTTGAGGAGCTTTCTTAGAACCTCGCACGTCACTCCGCCTCGCTTCCACAACGTCCGTCCGTGTTGTTGTTGTTGTTGTTGTTGTTGTTGTTGTTGTTGAATCGGTCGATAATGTCGTATTCGGAGCATCTGGACGACTCAATGGCTCGGCTTTTTGCATATGCAGTGCGTGGGAGCTTTCTCCTCCCCCCCCCCCCCCCCCCCGCCCCCCCTTCTCCCTCTCCTCGCATCTAAAAGGCTTCTTTCCTCCACTGCAAGCTCCAGAAAAAGTAGGGCAGATGCTTCATTTAACACTTCGCATGCTGTGTTTACATTACACCACCAAAAAAAACAAAAAAAAAATAAAATGGCGTGACGCAGCATTAAAGGGAATCGGTAATACGTGACACTTCGGGACTATCCGAACTCGCCCCCCCCCCCCCCCCCCCCCCCCCCGCCGCGTTGTTCTTGTTTTCTCAGCGGAAAGCCCCCGGTTCCTGACAACACTCCGTTCAGAAGGAGAAGTGAGCAGCAGCGGATTAAATTATACAGGAGAAAAACCCAGAAATAGCTCGAGTGCGAAGGCCGCGCCGACCCTCCGACGCAAGAACAGCGTCGGTACGAGGCCGCCACCGCCGCCGCCGCCGCCGCCGCCGAGCAGCAGGCTAGGCTAGTGCCGCTCAGATAACGGAGCCTTGCCGGCCATTTGTCCGTCAAATAAATGAGAAGAACGAACTCGACCTTTAACGACCTTACGTTTTGGAACTCTCCCACTTTTAAGTCGGATTTGACAGCGAACGCTGAGAAAACGTTTCGCGTCTCAAAATCCGCCCTCAAAGTTCGCGGCCAGCCAACGCCGCACGAAACCAACCTAATGAACTTAGACGTGACGCTCACTGCGTGCGGATTGTACGGTGAAAACACAAGCTGAATCGCGGCCAACGACAACGTGAGTTGACGCGATTGCGCCAGAATAAAACGACGTGAACACGGACGGAGCCTGGCGGGGAGAGAAATCCCGCCAAAAAGAGGTTCGCTTGAAGTAAATTACTTGTTCGCATCTGCTAGCATTTTACATTAGCATTCGCTGCTATAGTCTTGTTGCAGCAAAACACACGACGTGTAAACAAAACAATCACAAACAACATCGATCGTCCCGAACATCTTACAATGTCTGAATTTGATCGTGACGGCCGTCCTTGTGACGTAAACCCGCCGATTTAGAGCCAAGACCGGAGATATCGCCACAATACTCGCGAGACTGTGACGTCGTAAATCTGTGAAGTGGACATGGTCGCGTCTCGGGATTAATCGTTGTGTCAGTGAATCTCGGTCCATATTTAATTCCGTAATTCGAGATTGAGCATCAAGACCGGCGGCGTGAACGTCGCCCAATGCTCTCTAACGCCGTTGAAGTGAAGACGCCTCGTTTCGGAAAAGTTTCGCGTGTTCACCAGAACGATGTCGCTGGCACGCCAGGCCACTCGCGGGTGCTGCGGTTTGTTTTTGTCATGAGACCACACGGACATGTGCACAGAGAACAATACGCTATGAACAATACAAGGACATTCGCAAGGACGGACGACGAAATTGGATAGGATTGGAGTCCCAGGCGCCGGAGGCCGCCATGTTTGTTATCGTCCAGCTACCTGCACATGTGCAGAAGAACTATTTACATGGCGCTCATGCGCAGAGTCTGTCGGGGCCCGAGCGTTTCTCTCATTTTCGAAAAGTTGCGTCTCCGGCGTCTCCGAGTTGCGTGAGCGGACTCGCGCAGCGACAGCTTTGCTTTCTCGCTTGAAAATCGCCGCCACGTTCGGCGCGTTCGCAGGCGACGGCGTCTGCCGTCCCGCTCCCGGTCCTCCCCAAGAGGGTTCCCTTACCCAGAACATGCAGGAGAGGCAGACCCAGGTCCTCGCCCTCCCCGCCAGAGCCGAGGGAATCGACAGCGACACCGAGGGCATCACGGCACAAATCCACGATATTCCCAGAGATTCCCGGCGGCTCGGCGACGCGCGCCCATGCCAGAGGCGCGAGGTGCACGGGGAGGTTTGCGGCGAATGGGGAACGCCGCTCTGCTTCTCCCTCTCTCTCTCTCTCTCTCTCTCTCTCTCTCTCGATGGTCTTCCTCAGCTCCCGCCTTCTCCTGCTCTCTCTCTCTCTCTCTCTCTCTGTTGAAGTGTGGTAACTCTATTCCTTAAAGCCCCCACCCTTTTTTTTCCCCCCTAAAACTCTCCTCAAATGATCCTCGTTGACCAACTCTCCACCCCTTCCAGCTCCCTCACCTCTCCCTCACCCCCTCCCCCTTTATAGCACAGCTTGCTCGCTCATGTCTGTGCTAATGTCACTTCAATTTTTCATCAGCGTCCCTCTTTTCCCACATCCCTCCGTCCCTTCTTCCCCTCCGAAACATACCTGCGAGTCAATACGGATTACCGAGCGCGCGCACGCGGCGGTGACACATCGTTTAAGCGTTGATGAAAGCAACGAAACGCCAGGCAACAGTTGCTCTCTTATCCTCTCTTTTTGTTTCGTTCTGTCGGGGGGGAAGATCTGAGAAGTTGCGCACAAGGCTGGAAGAAAGATCCGAATGTGAAGAACTGAAGCCGTCAGAAAAGGGCCACGTCTTTTCTTTTTTTTTTGTTTAGTTTTTTTTTTTGAAGAAGAAGAAGAAATGTCGCCACGCTCTCGGTTCCCCCGTTTTCACGCGTCGCCGCCGCGACGTTTCCCCCGCCGCCGGATTGCACGTGATGCATGTGTACACAACGCCGCAGCCCGGGGATCAACATTATATCAGCGGCGCGGTCACATTACATCACTCCACAGTCAGATCCATAAAGGCCTAAGAGCCAATTCATTTTGAGAAAACACCCTCTATTGATCCCCGCTGCTCTCCATCACCTCCACTGTAACAGTTACCTCAATCCATAGGCTCCACCTGACACATAATCTGCCGCTCTGGCTTTTTATCAATGGAATGTCCGCGTGCTGGATTCTGCTTTTAGGCGCGATTCGGTGCAGGAACACGCGAGTCTAAACTGGGTTACCTAGCGGCCTCTAGTGGCCACTAAGCAACCGTGAGAGCAGAGCTCTGCTAACTCAGTGAGCAAAGGAACCGGCAAACGTAAAGGGACAGAAACTTTTTTAGCATTTGTAGCAATTTATTATTATTTTTTTTAATCATAGTTTTTTCAGGATTTATCTTGGCTATTTTAGCTATTTCATGATTTCTAACTTTTAGCGATACCAGTATTTATTTTTCCTTTATTTAACCCCTTTTTTGGTTTTCTTTTCAATTTTTTTCTTGTTTTTCCTTTTTTCACACTTTTCTTTTTTCCTTCTTTATTATGTTTTCCTTTTCCTTTTCATATTTATTTTGCCTTTTATTCTTTTTTCTTATATTTTTTCTTTTCTTTTTTTCTTTTTTTTTTGAAAGTTTTTACCAGCAATTTTAATCAATTTCATCCAACCGTTTTTAATACTACTATTTGAGTAATTTTACCTATTTTATCGTTTCATAATTTTTTTTAAAAGTGTAATTTTATTATGTGTGGATATTGTCAGGCTATTCAAGCACTACCTGCATTGATTTTTTATTTTTATCTTTTTTTGGAGGGGCCTGTATTTTCCCAGAGCCACATTTTTTGCACGGTGAGTTCAGCTTTTTTTTTTTTTTTTTTTTTAATTCCCTTTTTCCCGACGCAACATGCCGGAGTTCACTAAAAGCAGGCAGACATTAACGGAACCAGAAACCCAAATAAAAGCAAAACTGCCTGTGAGATGCGAGAGTAACGGCATTCGCAGGATTCCGTTGTACGTCTTCCCGCGCCAACTTCTGCCCCTCGAATCCATCACATTAAAGCTTTAATGCTAAAATCACAAAGCATCCGTCATGCCGGGCACAGCGAGCCATTCAGGGCAGATCTTCCTGGCCACGTTTTCTCAGGTTTAGGTTGGCCCGGTGGTGGGCCTGCTTGGGGAGGCAATCTAAGGAGCCATTCACTTTCTCTTTTGGCTGTCTGGAGCAGTGCCTGATGGGAATTTACCACCTTAAAGGCTGTGCGTGTCGCATCCGTTAAACGAATACCAAATAAATACAGACGAGAGGAAACGTGTCGAGATGGAGTTATAAAGGAAAGAGGAAAGGAGAGTGTTGCCCCTCCATGTCGTCGTAGCAACACCACCCCCCCCCCTCCCCACCCACCCCCGACAAATCCACCATACATCCACGACCGCAGCCCGGCGGTTCTCCCTGGCCACCGCCTCCCGTAGTAACACGGCCCCACCATGCGGGGGTCTCGCGTGAGCCGCGTTGCCATGGAAACTGAACACCTCGCAGCCGGTCCTCAAGAGGGGAAGACGCGGAGATCTTTACCTCTCCACTTTCACCTCCCGGCCGAGGCCCCCACGTGACGAGCCGCCGCGAGCCGCCGCGAGCGAGTGGCAGCAGCCAATAAAAAAGAAAAAGAAAAAGAAGCACAGGACGGATGCCGGAAAGCTTCCTTTTGAAAACTTGTGGTGAACAGATGTGGTGAAGAACACTGACAGATGCGTCAACGTTGATGAAGGAGGCAGAATATCCTCATGTATGTATAAAATTGCGATGTGGCCTTTGATAAAAGGCCAAAGTCCAAATTTGTGAGACAGTGCAAACAGTTCCAGCAACTGTCAATGACTCAGCCTGAAAACAACCACAGTTCATTGATAAAATATTGGAAAACCGAGTTGTGACAAAGTTTCGAGCTTTGTCATCATGAGAGCCGGGTCCAAATCAATTCAATTCGATTTTATTTGTTTTGCGCCAAATACTGCACAGAACAGCCCAACAAGTCTACATGAGCAAGCAGAGGAGACAGTGGAAAGGAAGAAACCTGCAGAACCAGAGTCAGAGGTGGAGATTTTCTGATGTTCCAGTTGGGCTTGGGCGATAGAAGGAGAGAAAAATACAGGATAGACAGAGTGTGGGTAGGGATTCAAACCTTAGTTCAGGTAGGGAGTCAAACCCTGGTTCAGGTCGGGATTCAAACCCTGGTTGAGGTAGGGATTCAAACCCTAGTTCAGGTAGGGATTCAAACGAAGGTTTGGGTCGGGGTAGGGACTCAAACCCTGGTTCAGGTAGGGATTCAAACTCTGGTTTGGGTAGGGATTCAAACCCTGATGCAGATATAGAGTCAAACTCTGGTTTGGGTCGGGGTAGGGACTCAAACCCTGGTTCAGGTAGAGATTCAAACCCTGATTCAGGCAGGGATTCAAACGAAGGTTTGGGTCAGGGTAAGGATTCAAACCCTGATTCAAGTAGGGAGTCAAACCCTGGTTCAGGTAGGGATTCAATCCCTGGTTCAGGTAGGGTTTCATACCCTGGTTCAGGTATGGCTCAGAATTCTCCACTCCAACCCCAAATCCATAGATTACTTGTCCGAAAACTGAGTTCACACCAACAAACCCCCCAAAAAATGCTATTAATCACCATTCAGATCCTATTAAAGTCCTCAAGCAAACGAGGCCAAGGCTTCAAAGAAGGTTAGTTAAACCTGAGTCTGGAAAGGCATAAGGGGATGGAGGAGTCTTTGTACGGGATATATAATGAGAGTGTGTTCCTGCACTGGCTCTAACAAGCCCCACGCACATTTACACACACGTACCAGAGAGTGCGACAGGGGTGGGGGTGGTGGGGGTGCTGGAATTGAGCACGGGTGTTGAGATAAGGAGCTGCGGCAATGGGGCGGGTGGGGGTGTGCTGGATGGAAGGAGAGGGAGGCGAGGAGGGGGCGGTGGTGGTGAGCCGGTGAGGTTTGCTGCTGGTGTTGGGGGCTTGAAGAGACGGGCGGCTGCAGCACTGCACGCTACGGCGTCACCACCAGCAAAAAAAAAAAAAAAAAGACACCATCACTGGACTTTCTGGCAACCGCCGCTACCCGATCGGCTCTTGGACCATTTCACGGTTGACGGAGTTACGGCGTTGCAAAAAAATATGCGAGGTTATGCCCGACTTGAGGCCATGTGGACGTCCTAAAAGGTCTTGACGCAAACAGTCTCTGAATGGGACGGATTATTAAAAATAAATCAATCAATCAAACTGCTGAGGACGCACTGATTGGGTCCCTGTTTCGAGCTTTTAGGATAACCGAAAAGATAAACAATGAGAAAGATCCCACCCATCACTGTTCATCAGAACACCACCTCAGGCACTCTCTCTGGCGTACTCCTATGTGTGCAGTGCGTAGGAGAAAATAGTGCCATTTCGACACACCAGAGTTGTTCCACATGATTGATTGCGAGCGAAAGGAAGAAGGCAGAAACGCGGGGATTGGCGGTCAAGTCTCGGCACGTGAGGCCGGCTCCAATAAAGCAAGACAAAGAAGGAAGCGGGCGTGCATTCGGCTGATATCGTTCACTGAACTCCGTTTGGCCTTTTTGCACGTGTGCCGTGTCGGAATATGTCGCAGGGATGAAAGAGTCCTCTGCCAAAAAAAGAAACGCACCACGGCGTGCAACGGGAAGGGATGAATGGGGACAATCAAGAGCTCTTTCTCTGGAATACGCAACCCCCCCACCCCCACCCCACCCCCCCACCCACCACCCCCACCCCCCCAACAATAAATGGTGCATTACAATTCTGCAGCTGTGAAATAGCAAGGTGACCCTATGTTCCAGGAGCAAAAGGAATGATTTAGCTCCAGGTGGCTTCCTGCAAGTGCCTGGTTCCTGGGGCCAAATCCAAAATCTGGACCTCCCACCAATCCCTACCTAGAGAGGCTTCCTGGAGACCACTTGGAGATGAAACGCTGACCTTGACGAAACACTTAGAGGTACACCAACTAGTCCTCCACGGAACCATGGTCCATGACCGACTCTACGTCGTTTGCCGGGGTTTTTTTTTTTCTTTTTCGGCGAAGTATGCGTGTCACGGTAGAGCGGCGCGAGTGAGACCCAAGGCCTGCCCCGCGACCGCATGCAGAATGATAATCTGAGATCCAGATGCTGTGGAAGAGAATCTCCTCCAGAGGTTGGAGTGAGACATGTCAGGCGCCATGCGCAGAACTGGTCGTCAAAGCCCCCCAATCCACCCCCCCCCCCCCCCCCCATCCTCCTCCATGAGGTCTTACCTTGTCTCGTTTGGCCCCCCGCAGAGGGAAGAAGCAGGCGAAGAGGAACTTGCCCCAGCTGATGACAGCAGCCAGGCACCAGTTGAGGCGAGCCATGCCTGCGTCTGTCACGTCTTGTCTGCCAGCCTCTTATCTCCGGTATAGGATCCTGCAAACCCCCCCCCCCCCCAACCCACCCCCCCAACAACACACACACACAAACACACCCCCGCCGAAACAGAACAATGTCAAGCAAAAACGCAGAGGCAGGAGACCCTCTTGTCCTCCTCCAGAAAAAGGAAAAACCTTCAAGTGAGTCGAGGTTAGAGAGATTTTCTTTTTTTTTTTTTTTTGGAAGGAGTACCTGTCTGGCTCTGTGTCTGCAATTCCAATTTGTGGCTGGGAACTGGAGGGGGGGTGGGGGGGGGAGGGGGTGCTGCTGGCGTCCCACAAATGGACTAGACCCCGAGATGGTCTAGAGGGACCCAGAGCCTAGAACCTGCCTCCCTGTCTTCCCATCCATCCGGGTCTGGATGAGTCAGTCCTCAAAGTGTGATGAGCTCCGTCGGCTGCATAACGCCGAGAGACCCGCCGCCGATCGACGACACCGCTACCCGCTTGCACATGTCTCTACGAGAGAGGTTGAAAAAAAGGAGAAGAAGAAGAAGAAGAAGAAGAACAAAACGGCGTCCTGGCTTCATACATCCACACGCAGAAGATTCCCCCCCCCCACTTCCTCTCGTCGCACGGCTCCCCCTCCAGGCTCAGGATCCCCGGCGCTTCGTACTCACACACTCCCGCTTACGCACACTTGTCCATCTCTCTCTCTCTCTCTCTCTCTCTCTCGCTCTCTCTCTCTCTTTCTCACACACATACACACACACACACATGCACCGATGCTGCAGCACTTAGTCAGAGTGGGAGGAGGGGAGCAAAAGAGTCGAGGGGGGGGGGGACTCGGAGCAGACCGGGAGAAAAAAAAAAAGAAAGAAAGAAGGATGGGAATTGGATTGAGCGTATTTGGAAAGTGCGCATCAAGTAGTGGCTGCAGGAGTGAAGGTGTGTGTGTGTGTGTGGAGGGGGGGTGGGGGGGGTCAAAATGGATGGATGGATGGATGGATGGATGGGAGGCAGGAGGAGGAGGAGGAGGAAGGAGGGGAAGGAGGGAAAAAAAAGGAGAGCAGCAAGTTGCGAGAAAGAGGAGAGACGGTGATGATTGTGGAGAATTGGGTCGACGGAAGCGCAAGAGGGAGGAGAAAAAAAGGATGGAGGATGAGGGAAGGGTGTTGAATCATTGTGTCTTGGGTGATTATTTCCCTCTCTCTCTCTTTCTCTCTCTCTCTCTCTCTCTCTCTCTCTCTCACACACACACACACACACACACATGCACGTACACGCGCGCACAGTTGACTGCAGGTGGTGCACAGGCTCGTTCACTCTTGCTGCAGTCTCTCTACGCTTCAGTGGGGGCACATTCTCACTGCAGAACGCTTTTCTCTGCTACACCCCCACCTCCCCCACCACCCCCACCGGCAGCCCCTCCCACCTCGGCGCGCACACACACACACACACACACACACACACACACACACACACACACACACACACACACACACACACACACACACACACATACACACACACACACACACACACACACACACACACACACACCATATCAAAGCAATGAGCGAGGGAGATAAAAGTGTGGTGCGCCGTGTCAACCGAAGCCAGCTCAGACTGGTGGGTGGGGGTGGGGGGATGGGGGGGGTGGGGTGGGGGGGGGGGTAACACAAATTGCTCGACCATATGGAAATGCACAGGCGATACCGGTGCAGCCAATGCATTCGCAGTACAGATGCAATATGCTCTGCGTGAAGGGTTAAAAGTCGATGGCAATGGCCACGGAACCCCACATCTGTCAAGCTCATCGGAACCATCATAGCTATCGGCGCCGATACGGCTCGGCGTACTCGCAAACAGATCCCAGATGCAACCCGGCGAGCGTCATGTGACGTCAACAAAGTCAACAGCAGGAAGACGAGGGGACGAGTGACGTCCGCGGTTTGGAGAATCGGTGATATTAGGGAGAAAGACAAACGTAAGACGGACTGGAAATTCTGTTCCTGCAACATACCAAGAGGAGGTGATAGAGTTCCTGCAACACAGGCAACTTAATCACCAGAGACGCGTAGACCAGCAGAGTTAGACCGCTCAGCAAGTAGTAGTAAGGTTAGTACTTGTATTAGTACATAGTATCGGCAACCAGCTAAAGGTTAATACGAGTATTAGCCTTTAACTGGTTGCAGATACTAAATATCAGCATTTAGCTAAAGGTTAGTACTTGTATCGGTACTCTGTATCGGCAAGTAGCTAAAGGTCAGTACTTGTATCGGTACTCTGTATCGGCAAGTAGCTAAAGGTTAGTACTCGCATCGGTACTTAGTAACGACATGTAGCTAAAGGTTAGTACTCATATCGGTATTTGGCATCAGCAAGTAGCTAATTGGGAGTACTTGTATCAGTACTCGATATTGGAAAGTAGGAAAAGGTTGGTACTCGTATCATTACTCGGTGTCCACAAGTAGCTAAAGGTTAGTATTCGTACCGGTACTCAATATCGGCAAGAGCCTTAAGGTTATTACATATGTAAATACTTGGTATCGGCAGGTAACTAAAGGTTAGTACTCGAATTGGTACTTGGTAGAGGTAAGTAGGTAAAGGTTAGTAAAAGTATCGATAATTGGTAGAGGCAAGTAGGTAAAGGTTAGTACAAGTATCGATGATTGGTCGAGGCAAGTCGCTAAAGTTAGTACAAGTATCGATGATTGGTCGAGGCAAGTAGCTAAAGGTTAGTACCAGTATCGGTACCTGATATCAGGAAGTTGCAAAAGGTAATTGCTGGTATCGTTACTCGGTATCGGCAAGTAGCTAAAGGTTGGTGCTCGTACTTCGAAGAAAGTGTATCGGTGCATCCCGACTTTTGTGGGTTCAATGTCGAAGCATCAACACACTGTATGCATGCCGTTTTTAGTTTTTTTAAAAGTATGCGCATGAGGTCCTGACACTGAGTCACCCAAAACGTGACATTCATCCTGGGCGTTTTTTAACTCTCCCCACTTTGGCGCGCACCGACTTTATGTAACACTGCAGATATCACACACTGTCCACTTAATGGTGAGCGGCAATGTATTTTCACAAGTCGTTGCAAATTCCACCTTCCCCGAGAGATGAGGGCGACGTATCCGCGGCGCCGTTCTGGACAACACCGTGTACTGTACATCGCAGTGTGAGACTGGGCATGTGTCCCACTCTCTTTGGCAACGCGCTGACCTTTTCTCATTAGGCATAAGCATCTTGCATAATCACTGCTGACTTCTATTGACTGGCCTGTCACGCCGACTCTCCGTTTGCCTGGAAAAACCCTGTGAAAAAAGTGCCGGCTGCCAAAAAAAAAGAGGAAAAAAACTAAAAACTTTTCCTGTCATCTGCAAGATGATGGGATTTTTTTTTAAATTCTTTTTCATGGGGAAGTCAAGGGATTTTGATTGCGTTCCCTCGTAAGCTATTTACATTTGGATTTGTCCAGCGATCTAAACACATCATTACTTTAGTTTTTTTTTAATTGTAATTCTCCATGAAGCCCCACCTGAACGTCTTCCCCCCGAGCAAGGTTGTGTGAATTTTTCATCATGTGCAAACATAACCCGAGGAAATCTAATTCCAGATAAATGCTTCTCAAAACAAAAGATCGTTACGAAGGGGCGCCGGAGACTTGTTTGGATTAGATCGCATTGTTTTGACGAGATTCGTCGTCCAGACTATCTGGTGGATGGACCTCCGGCGAAAGCCCCGCCTCCAAACGAGCCGATAGCATTGAACTTCCAACTGGGTTGAGAAGCGACGGCTTGTCCGAGTTAGCAACAGTAACTAAGAGGGGGGCGGGGCTTGTTGGAAAAAAACAAGTGATAAACTCAAGTTCACAACATCGTATATAAATGCTTATTTTTAACTTTTTGGAAGTTGATCTGACCCGTGCGACAACTTTCATGTGTCTAACTATTCAGTAACGAGACGTTTGGGGGATTATAAAATAGAAAAAAGGAATTTTAAAATTGCCAAAACGTTGAAAAAGGCACATTTCATACATTTCATACCTTGTAGCAACCGATAATGTAAAGATTAAAGCTATTATTAATGTAATAAAGTCAATATTGGACATTCAGTAAATCAATAAAAAATGTTTTTCTACAGTTCACTCATCAAAAATAATCACCGTGGACGGGAGAGTGGTCATATTCATTCACATAAGGCTCCGGGGCCAAAACCAGCCACCAGGTGGCGCCAATCCAGCCAAAGTGCCATTGGTAACAATTTGTAAGATTTTTCTTTTTTTTTTTTTTTTTTTTAAACAAATTTGTTAAGAGTAGTGACACGACACAACACTGAGACCCAAGCTGAGATGTCGTAACGCTGCCATGAATGCTCGCTAGTCTCAAATAAACACCCATAATGCAACACTTTTCTGGATATTTCACTGTCTTCTGCACCATTCAAATGGGCTTTTATGTTGAGATTGTCAATATTTTACACTTCGATTGTTTGACATTTTCATCATATATATATACTCAACCCGTTGGTCGCCGACCACCACTGTCGTGAAAACGGACCCCAAAGACGGAACGGAAGTTTTGCAATTTCGTTCGAAAACGTTGGATGGAGTCACTCTTCAGTTTTGCATAAAGCTCTCAAACACAATCGTGAACCATCCACACGCGGGATGCCCATACATAATACATCATATTACATAATAATGACGACACCTGCTTGTTTCCAGAAGCCCCCCCCACCCCCACCCCATCCCCCCACCCCCTTCATCACATGTAATCCGGGAGAAAGCCCTGCACAGACGGAGGTGACCCGTCTGCCCCGTGATCAATGATCCAGTCTATTAAGTCAAGGTGCTTTGATCAGTGATTCTCAATGGTCTCCAAACGGTAGAGTACTTTAACCAACCGTCCTACAAGAGATACAAGGATTTCTTTTTAATCATAAGATCTTACAGAAAAATCAAAAAAGAAGAAGAAGAAAAAAAAAAAAGAAAAACTGACAGGTGACAGGTTCGTCTTTAGCGAATCCCGTGCGAGGGACAAGGGAAGCACCCGGGACGCGTTTAGGCCGGAGGTCTATGAGCGGTGACACTTCCGGGGCCTGCTGCCAAGGGGAAACTCAGTTATCCAGCGACGTCTGCCTCCCATCCCCCCAACGCTCTCGCACCAAGCATGTCCAACCTTTCTTCCAACCCCGAGGGAGTGGGGTGGTCGGGGGGGGTGGGGGGTGATGATGAAGCTATTGACAGAGAAGAGTATATGCTCTCTCTGTGGAACCGACTGATCAATTTTAGGACTTAGTTTTTATTTGCCAAACAAGTTACAGATTTGGCGAATCCGAGCGGCCTTTTGTCTCGTGGTCCGGGTCGAGGAGAGCCGATTGGAGTTCAGCAGGAGGTAATCAGCGACGTAAACCTTCCCCCGATAAGCCGCAATCAGGTAGCGGGCAGACGACAGTAGCCTAATGCAACTCAACAGCGCCGTTATCGTCGCAATCAGCTGCAGTCCGAGGCCAAATTGGAATCGACCCCAGGCTCTCTGCTCCGTCCCTTTAAATCATCACCGCCATCCATGCGGCTTTCGCCTTCGCGGTGGATCTTGTTGGGGGTTTTTCCTTTCTGACTTGACGAAAGGTGGGCTACGGTTGGTGGCAGTCTGGAGATTTCTACAGTGCCAAATACGACCCAGTCATCTGGAGACACTTTTGCTGAGAAAGCCCAACAATGAGACATGAAGGAGAGACGACTGACTGGTTGACGTCGTGGTTCGGGCAGAACAGAAACAGAATCCCTTCCATAGCGTCTTCACGACACTGGGTATGGACACCATCTCCTGAAAGCTCCCGCATTGCTCTCCTTCTGGTCATCGCATGACGTTGTCCCCATTGTCTGCCATACTGTGGCTATTTTCATTCAGAACAAGCTCAGGAACCAGCCCGAGGGGAGCAGCCCCCCCCCCCCCCCCCACACACACACACACACACACCCTTGTCCGAACATCATAGCTCCCATCCCGCTGCTGACTTGGCTGTTTTCCAGAAAGGATTTTTTTTTCTTTTGGGCACACGCTTAGCCCCGCTAATGTAGCTACCTATGTAGGTTAAAGACCCCCTCGTGGTCGACACATAACGGTGTGCCGAGGGGGGGACATCTCAAGGTGAACACTGTGTTCAGATCGTACGACAGATGAAAAAAACAAAAAACACTTTAATAATCATTAGATTACCCGTTGCTTGTCAATCAGGAGAATTCCGACAGAAGGAAACGCCACTTCTGCCCCCCCCCCCCCCCCCCCCTTGAATAATGGGAGCTCCTCCATTCAATCCCCTCGTCCCGTCTGCTGCGCTCAGGAATTTGCCGAAGCCTTAATTCCCCTAAATGAGCAAAGAGATCGATGGGAAGACCGCAGGACTTTTACTCAGTCTAATTATACGCATTTATCAGCGATCGCAGGCTTGGGGTTTGAATCCCGGCCGCAGAGCGACACCGTAAAGCAAAAGTGACAGTTCGAGCGCAGTCCAGCTCATCCGAAAAGAGAGACTCAGCAGTGGGATGTCGGGATAGAGGGGCAATTTGCTGTCCTGAGGATGGAGATTAGAGAAAATTGACCATGAAAAAGAGAGAGAGGCCATCCGTCTGGGCGATTACGCAAACATTTCAAAGATTTCATACGATTGTGCTCGGTCAAAAGGGACGTGAGAATTGAACACGTTCCTCCCTTTTTTTGGGAGCGTCACCCGTGCATCCGTCGTTTATGCGTTTCGAATCCGGCGGTATCAGGCGGAGCGCGCCATAAACTGCCTCCGACATGTATTCACTGTTGGGATTATTGGCACTCGCTTCTTCACTGTCACCGTGAGTAACGGCTCCGGACGGCACGGCAGGCTTGTAATAGTACACAAAGGTTGATATATGACCGTGTGAGCGCGGGCGGAGATAATGAAACGCGTGAACGGTGGAGGAATAATGCAATCGAACAAAGCAGATTTTCTTCTTTGGAGGAAATAAAAAATTTTTAAATATACGGATATAACCTCTACGGTTCCTGATTTAATGTAGAAGAAGTATATAATGGTCATGCTCAGTATTTCATGCTGTAATTATCCATCCATCCATCCATCCATCCATCCATCCACCCATCCACTAATTCAATGACCCATCCATCCACCCACCCACCCACCCACCCACCCATCCATCCATCCATCCATCCATCCATCCATCCATCCATCCATCCATCCATCCATCCATCCATCCATCCATCCAATTCATTGACAAAACCATCCATCCATCCATCCATCCATCCATCCACTAATTCAATGACCCATCCATCCATCCATCCATCCACCCATCCACTAATTCAATGACCCATCCATCCATCCATCCATCTTCCATTGACCAATCCATCCATCTATCCATCCATCCATCCATTGACCAATCCATCCATCCATCCATCCATCCATCCATCCACTAATTCATTGACAAAACCATCCATCCATCCATCCATCCATCCATCCATCTTCCATTGACCAATCCATCCATCCATCCATCCATCCATCTTCCATTGACCAATCCATCCATCCATCCATCCATCCATCCATCCATCCATCCATCCATCCATCCATCCATCCATCCATCCATCCATCCATCCATCCATCCACCAATTCATTGACAAAACCATCCATCCATCCATCCAGCCATCCATACATCCATACATCCGTCCACAATCCATCCATCCATCCATCCATCCATCCATCCATCCATCCATCCATCCATCCATCCATCCATCCATCCATCCATCCATCCATGACGGATGCAACTTATATTGAGGGGTGACCTATAATAGAAAGTACATAGTTGCCTTCTTATTTTTTTTAAGGTTAATTTAGCCCCCGTTTTCAGGACAATGTTCACAAGTGAAAACGCAAATCTTTTTTCACGGTAACGTGAACATGTTATGTGAGCCGGTGGCTGAAAGTCGGTAACTTTTTGCCGGTGAATAGGGAGAAAGGAAAAGACTCATGCTACGTCGTTTAACTGAAAATCCTTCTTTTTCGAACACGACAAGCCCTTCATATGAAAAAGCTGCAATCCCAACGATTGCTGAGCTGAGGAAACCTGTCAGGGCCGCTCAGCGGGACGGAGATCACCGATCCGACTCAAACCCTCGAAACGTCTCGGCGCTATCGCGTGCGACATATCGAGCGTAGATCGTTTGTGTTGGAGCAAAACAAAGCAAAGAATATCATCGTGAAACCTCAAGTCGTGCAACGGACGTCTTTAAGACGATCAAACGTCGACCAAAAAGAGTGCTGCTGAGTTCAAGGCGAATCGCAATGTGAAAAAAAGTCCATTTAAAAACGACTTCTTTGCGTCCTTTGTCGGGATCTGACTGCAGAGCTGGAATTCCTTTCTGCATGGAAAACGCTGTGGCCTTGGTCGAGGGTACAGTAGCTCGAAAACAGAGGGGAGAAACGCAACACGCTCAATATACTTTATCTGTCACGATGAGTGACTCTAAATTCACACGAAAATAAGCAATGTGGGGGTAAAAAAAAACAACAACAAAAAAAACCTTTCCACCCGTCAGGCATCGGAGCGGTTCTCCTCCTAAATCTCCTTATCTCGGCCCGAGAGGCTGGGAGGGGGAGAGAGAGAGAGAGAGAGAGAGAAAAGGGCCGAAAGGACAGAAAGAGGACGTTGTCGTAACGCCACGAAATGAAGGTGGAGCGACGACGAGAGGATTGTCAGGGAAGGTTGCTTCAAATCACTTTATTGGGACTGAAAGACGATCCCGGCAACCGCAGAGAAAAAAATCCCAAAAAGTCAGTGCGGCTTTAATATGCCAGAAAAGGTTGAAAGTCTTGCCGATTGCCATCTCGAGGGTTCCATCCATCCACCCCGACCTCCTCTCTGATGGACTGGGCCGTGCCAGAACACTGTCACGTCATTACTCACGCGGCCACCAGGGGGATCCCGATAAGCAGAGCGGAGCTCGACTAAACAAGGGTGACGTTTTCCTTTCAGAATTTGACCGTTGGGCTTACGACACGCGACAAACCATTATTATTATTCATCGAGCCGGGTTCTGGGACCGCCGGTCAACCTTCCAGCTCCAAGGGTAAACGTGTACGTCTGGCGCTGGTACGACGATTTAGTACGTTTTTTTTTTTAAAGGGGTATTGCGAGATCGACTGCCACTCTCCGGTCGAGTCGATGCCATGAGAGACAGTGAGCGATGTCTCCTTCCTCGGGGGGGGGGGGGGAAATGAGGCCTGGTATTTCCAATGGGATGCACTGCCAAGTCGTCACAGTCGTGTGCGCCGGCGTACAGGAAGCGCCGCGTCCTGCAAATACTTTCTCACTTATTTCCCAGGGCCTGGACGCGTTTGGCCGCGCACAGGAAACACGTGGCCGTATGAACATCTTGCTTGACACTCAGCTGATGAGGTTTTCCGGTGACGGCTCTTTTCTCTCCCCTACCCACCCCCAACCCCCAACCCCCCACACCCCCATTCCACCCTTCGCCTGGCGCCGGTGCACCGTTGCCATGGGAGATGTTTATGTAAGCCATGCCTAATCCTGTTAACTGTTACTGCGGCTGCCGCGCGGTGGAAGCGTTCAGCAGTGCTGCACTGCAAAAAAAAAAAACCAAAAAAAAAACATGCCTGTTGTGAGTCCTTCGGTGGGGGGGGGGGGGGGGGCTGAGAATTATTCTTTTTTTAGGGAGGGAAACAACGCCAAAAAAAAAAAAAAAACTGGGAGGAGGTATGGACGGAGAACAGGAATATGTCAAGGCTTTGACGATGGGAAGACACAGGGGTAGGAATCACGTGGAAACCAAGCCAAGACATGTTTTTTTTTATTTTATTTTTTTTATTATCTAAACCCTAAAACCCTCAAACCCTTTGAATGCCTCGCACACGCTCTCCACCATCTTCGGAAACGGCCGAGGGAGAAGCGTAAGCCTAATTATCCCGATCAAAAAAAAAAAGAAAAAGAAAGTGTATGAACGAGTCGTACAAAAGAGGATTATACAGACATGAAAGAGGAATGGGAGAGCAAGGGGACGGCGGGAAGAGGGAGGCTCACGGAAGACGTATCGGACCGCGCGAAACCTTCCGGCGAAGGATTCTGACGGTCGAGTCGTCATGAAGGTCAACGGGCGATACGTCCACCTCCGACTCTGGTTCTGCAGGTGTCTTCCCCGCTGAAATGTTGGGTTTTCTCCGTGAAAGCACCTTGTAAAAGTTTCCTCCACCCTCTCCTTTGCTCGGAGGCAGCTGCGCCCGGAGCCCATTAAACACCGTTTTGTCCGACTCAGCATGTCATCATCGCTCTGATGTGTCTGCTGATCACGGCGCACACGAGGGGGGGGGGGGAACCCTACGGTCCCGTCAACACCGGCCAAAAAATACCTTTTCCAGTTTCCAGTCCTGCTCCAAAACACCCGCCGTCCCACCGCGACACCGGGATGTAGTACAAAAGCGAGGACGACAGGTGGCGCTGTAACTCCGCCATCAACGTTTTCCGCAAACACGCAAATTTCTCCATCTCTCCGGCGTCGCGGTTACGACGACGGGCCTGAAATGACAGGCCCTCGACAGTCGCCGGCCGCATCAACTTTTGAAAACGTTTGGAGAGTTTAATTGTCCGTACGCATGTGCGTGTGATTTCCTTCCGAAAACAAGCAACAGCGCCACCTCATGGCCTGGCATGCTCGCTACGTCGTTTTCGGCGAAACGTTCCTGAAACGAACCCGTCAGGACATTTGTCGGTTGCAGATTTAGCGTCTTAAGACTCTTCGGAGCACTTGCGAAAAGTTTGCCCTTGACTGCTCGCCGGCCGGTCGCCGCCGGACGTTTTTCTGCTGCAGTCACCGCGTGATCGATCGGCAGTAACGAGAGCATAACCTTCTTCTTCTTAAAAAAATTTAATAAAAAAAATAGCGCCGGGGGTAATGTCATAAACGCGCGCCTCCGCCGCATGATTGCGTTCTGTACACTCGGCAACGTATAAAAAAAAATAATAATAAAATTTGTGGCGGTGCTTTCAGAATAAAACCACTTCTTATGGGGAAATGGAAACATGTACATAGATAAGCAGTTTTGTGTCGGCGAGCATTATTGTGGCTCTCCGCAGCCAGCGCAGCACCGCCGCTCGGCCAGGCGTGACGCTCTCTAATAGTTCTGGCCGGCGTAACATCACAGCCACACAGTGATTCATCCTTCCTTCCTTCCTTCCTTCCTTAAATGTCAAAAACTGCTTTTCGGCCTTTCTCTTCGCACCCGGCTGGCGTCTGTCTTACATCTCGTCCGACACCGACGGTAACGAGCCGTTCCTGGTATTGTTGGGTTTTTTTTTTTTTAATAGAGTCGATGCCAGAAGCCAGAGGTGCAGAACAAGATTTAAATCGTACTGCAAAAGCTCATTAGAGGAGAAACAAACCAGGAGCGGTGAACCGGCCGATTCTGTGCCAGCTCAGCAGCAGGGGCGTGTGTGTGTGTGTGTGTGTGTGTGTGTGTGTGTGTGTGTGTGTGTGTGTGTGTGTGTGTGTGTGTGTGTGTGTGTGTGTGTGTGTGTGTGTGTGTGTGTGTGTGTGTGTGAACACAACAACCTTTTTAAAGATGGAAAACGTCCGTGGTGTTTTGGATGTCCGTTCACACAACAACGAAAGTGCCGCTTTTCGGAACACGGCTCCCAGGGTGGATCTTCCTCGAAAACACTCACCGACTCCGTGGGAACGAGGGGAAATGGAACTTTAGGGAACCGCTGCGACCGCATCGCCGTGGGAACTCAGGAAAAACTGGACTTTTTGAAAATGGTCCATCCCCGTGGGAATGGTGGGGGGGCGTGTGGACGCAACTTTTTGAAAACGCTCCGACTCCCTTTAGAATTTATTTTTTCATGCAAGGCCAAACAGTGCGGCTTTATGTTTTGTTGTTGTTTTATCGTGCACAGACAACGAGCATGGCTATTTGCTTTTTTAAATTTGTTTGTTTATCTTTTATTTTAAGGACAAATAACGCTCTTTTTTTTTTTATCATACATTGACAAACAGCACCAGGATTTCTTTTCTTTCTTTTTTTTTTTTTTATATCCCATCAAATTGGGCCTTTTTTTCTTCTATTTCTTCATTTTTTTGACATTGCGCTTTTTAAACAGCGAGTGATATATGAAGAGTGACCCCCCCCCCCCCCCGAGCGCGTGGAGGGTAAACGGCGAGTGACTCCCTCTGGGGGGTGGGGGGGGGGGGGTGCTTGTTCTCGCCATCCCTTCTTTTTTTTTTTTTCTCCAGTTCAGACAAGTCCCATGACGCTTGGGAGATTAATGAAGCTGCACTGCCACTGTGATCCCTGCAGGACACGCGCGCGCACACACTCTTCATTTCAGATTACGACAGTCCTCATGTACCGACACCGCACGCCGATGCAGATATTTACTGCAGGTCGATCTCCCGTCACGTGTCGACCGTGAGGAAGTGAAGCCTGTGAGGTCTGTTCACAGAGATGTGTCGCATTAACAACACGGCCCAGCCTCTGCCTGCAGTGGGGGAACCGGCTCGGCCTATACACGCTGCAGTGCTGCACTCTCGTGGCCGAAGGAGGGTACTGCAGGTCTGCAGCGAGACGCCACTGAACTAGAGGATGGGGACCCCGCACTCCAGCAATGCTACATGCTACATGCTACTAAGTTTCAGGGCTCACACACCAGCGATGCTACGTGCTAATAAGTTTCAGGCCTCACACACCAGCGATGCGACGTGCTAATAGGTTTCAGAGTTCATCCACCAGCCACACTACATGCTACATGCTAATAAGTTCAGAGTTCATACACCAGCGATGCTACATGCTACTAAGTTTCAGGGCTCACACACCAGCGACACTACATGCTACATGCTAATATGTTTCAGAGTTCACACACCAGCGACACTACATGCTACATGCTAATACGTTTCAGAGTTCGCACACCAGCGATGCTACATGGTACATGCTAATACGTTTCAGAGTTCACACACCAGCGACACTACATGCTACATGCTAATACGTTTCAGAGTTCGCACACCAGCGATGCTACATGGTACATGCTACTAAGTTTCAGGGCTCACGCACCAGCGATGCTACGTGCTACATGCTAATAAGTTTCAGAGTTCACACACCAGCGACACTACATGCTACATGCTAATAAGTTTCAGAGTTCACACACCAGCGACACTACATGCTACATGCTAATACTTTTCAGGGCTCACACACCAGCGATGCTACGTGCTAATAAGTTTCAGAGTTCACGCACCAGCGATGCTACATGCTTCACGGTAAAGCGTTTAGTTGCTCACACACCAGCGGCGCTACTAGCTAAATGCTAAAGAGTTTCGGGGCTCACCCGCCAGCTCGATAGAGAGTGTTGCTCTTCCATGGACACACTGTTCCTCGTTAGACAAACACACATCACCTGTTCTCTTTGGAGTCCGACAATATGCATAAAGATGCAACATGGTCGACATACTCTCAGATTTCTCGTGATTTTAATGCATATTGCTCCTCTTGAATAAAGTTTTTCTTGGTTGTTTCGCAGAGTTAAATGTGATGAAAGGAGACTCTGAAACACTATTTATTATTTATTATATTATTCATAATGACTCAAGTTAAAACGCGTCCTTTCAGAATAGTTTGAAAAACGTTTTGAAAACGATGTTTCGATGAATGGATAGAAATGCTGAACTTAGCACGTGAGGCCACGAGTTGGCGGTTTCAGAAAGTTGCTCCCCCCCCCGTTACCATGGAGAAGAAGCGCTTTTGAAAAGTTGTGTTTTCCCCGTTTCCAAAGAGATGGAGCATTTTACTCCGTTTCCGTGGAGAAAGTTGCATTTTCTCACATTTCCATCGAGATAGTGCATTATTGAAAAGTTGCATTTTCCCCCATTTCAATGGAAACAGCGTTTTTTTAAAGTTACATTTCCCCTCGTTTACATGAAATGGAGTGTTTTTGAAAAGTTCTGTTTCTTCCTTTTCCACGGAGACAAAGTCGGAGTGTTTTCAAAAAGTTCAGCTTTCTCTATTTCAACAGAGAATAAGCTTTTTTGGAAAAGTCCCCCCCCCCCCCCCCCCCCGGGTTACTACGAAGATGTGAAAGTTGCACCTTAGATACCATTTCCAAGAACTTATGTTTTCAGTTACTCAGAGCACCCAAAACACTTTGTGTCCTTGGAAACGTGGCTAAGGCACAACTTTTTGAAAGCACTCCTTTGAAAAACGCCACTTTTGGAAAACGCTTTTTGCGTTTTCACTTGAGCCAAGTGGCCGAAATCTGTCTCCGCGCACCGAATGATCTACTGATTCACCTGCAATATGGAAATTCCCTTCTTCAAAACAACAAAATAAAAGGAGCAGGACACGTTTGTTTTGTTTTTCTCCACCTAAGCAGCCTCAACTTGAAACAGCGAGTCAAATTTATTTGAATTAAATAAAGTACATTTCACAGCTATAGGGGCCTACATAGTAAGCAAAACAAAGTCTACTCTTTGCATGTGCAGAACTACACCACAGGGTAGTTCCGTGACTTTGACCTCCGCCTGGATACACGAGAGGGGTGGGTTAGGAGAAGAGTACCGTAGAAAGAGGACAGAGGTTGGGTCCTCTTGCAAACATGCCGATTCCTCCCCGTCGTAGACGTCCACCGCTTTAAAATGAAAGTAAAACACGACAGTCCGCCACATTTTTTTTTGTTTTCTGTTTTCATGACCATGCTTTAAAAGGCGAATAGCTGAAGTTCCTTGTGATGGACACGCAGAGACACGTTTTTCGCGATGCTCTTATGGTGAGCGCGTCGACACTTCCGTGATGAGGATTGCATGACGTCGGCGAATTCCCGACGAGGACTTAGGACAGCACGGCGTGCGAGTTCTTCACCCCGACCAGGTTGTCGGCGCTCACCGACCTCCTCAGCGCCGACTTGTTCAGGTCCTTGTACCTGTCTTCGCACAGCCTGGAGATGGCCTGGAGGGGAGACGAGCAAGTTAGTCAAGAGTTCGGAACGGAGCGGTTTTCCGGTCTTTGGCGGACACGTACCTCCAGTTTCTGGGCCCGCTTGTTGCTGAGCGGCTCCAGGGGGAAATTGAGGTTGTTGTCGTCGGCCAGCGAGCGCAGGTCGAAGTAATACTTGGCGTAGACGCTGGCCGGGACGTTGATGTTGAACTGGAGGAGCTCGAGGAAGTGACGCTCCATTTCATTCCTGAGAGAAAAGTTAGAGAAGCCATTTTTTTTTTTGTGTGTGTGTGTGTGTGTGTGTGTGCGCCGATACTGATACCAGTATGGGTAGCCCGATAATGCATGGAGTACCCGTGACGTAACGTCAAAAATCAGCAATGTCCCCCGCAGGTATGCAATAGAGTACACGCAATGTTAGTACTTGGTATCGGCACTTAGCTAAATGCGAGTACTCGTATTAGTACTTGGTATCGGCAAATAGCGAAAAGTTTATGCTCACATCAGTCCTCGCTATTGGCAAGTCGCGAAAGGTGAGTACTCATATCGATCCTCGGTATCGGCATGCAGCGAAAGGTTATTCCTTGTACCAGCAGTAGGTATCGGCAAGTCGCAAAAGATTAGTACTCGTATTGATACTTGGTATCAACACATTGCTTTAGGTTGGGACTCGTGTTGGTCATCGGTATCAGCAAGTAGCCAAAGGTCAGTTCTCATATCGGTCGTTGGTATCGGCAAGTTGCTAAAGCTTAGTGCTCATATTGGCACTTGGTATCGGCAAGCAGTGAAAGGTTAGTATTCATGTCGGTACTCGGTATCGGCAAGTAGGGAAAGGTTCGTACTGATATTGAAACTTGGTACAGACACATGGCTAAAGGTTCGTACTCGTATCGATCCTCGGTATCGGCAATTAGCGAAATCTGAGTACTAGTATCGGTACTCGGTATCGGCAAGAAAGCAAAAAGCAGTATCGGTGCATCCCTACTTCTATCAGACTGAGTCAGGAGTCCAGGAGAAAGACTCACATGTCCTCCACCGTCATGTCTTTGAGGATCTGGCAGTAGTCCACGTTCCACACGGCCTGGTCGTCCCAGACTTTAGACGCCAGGAGAATGGCCCCCAGGACGATCCGCTTCCAGTTACAGGGACAGATATCCATCTCTGCGTACGTCAACAGCCTCTCCAGGTAGACCTAGCGCAACGAAACCGACGTCAACCAACCCGTCGAGCGGGGCGTTCCGACGGCGACTGCCCGAACTCACCAGCGTGACGATGGCGCACTCGGCCGTGAGCTGCGCCGAGCTGAAGAGCGTCCGGATGAAGCGGTAGATGAGTTTGTGTTCGGGGTCGACCACCGAGTAGTCGTCCGGTACCTTCTCTCGCTGCCGGCGGAAAACAACGCAAAGACGTTATTGCGACGGGTCGATCGAGTGAGGGGGGAGGGGGGGGGGCGTAAGGACAACTCACCGTCAGAGGGTGCTGCTTCTCGTCGAAGATGTCGAGCGAGCGGTTCGAATCTCTGCGGGAACATCGGGAAATTAGAAAAGACTATCGACCGACAAGCAAAGAAACTGGTTTTCGACTGCTTCGATTTCCGTTTGTCAGAAGTGGAAAGTATTGAGTTGCCAATAACCGCCCTGAAACATCGACTCCTCCACATTCATAGATCTACAGTAGTACAATCCAAAACTTTTCCTACCTGTTTTTGATGTGATAATAAATGGCCAATGCGACACTGGAAGAGATCGACACAAACACAATACGTTACAATCTTGACCGTCGTAGTCGCCACGTCCGCCGCGGAGCGGCCTCGTACCATTTGATGGTGCTCTTGAGGTTGGGTTGGCTGACGGTGCTGTCGTCGATGAATATCGTCGAGCAGGAGCTGTACTTTTTCGAGAGGAGTCCCGGAGACATCTGCGACGGACAAAAAAAAACAAATAACAACACCACGTGAAACCTAGATCCGATTCGGTAGAGAGGACTTTGAATTCGCAGGGAGCGCCAGGCTCGACTCACGTGATTCAAGTAGTTGCTTTTCCTTTTCTCGCGAACTGAAATCGGAAAAAAAAAAGGGGATTATGTCTCAGGAAAAATGTCAGATTACGACACGGCTAAGAGTTTGGTTATACCGACCGTCCGTCTGCGACTTGTTGAGGAAGAGAGTACTAGCTCGGGGGTGGTCCGACGGGTTGGTCTCGTGGGCCAGCTCTGTTGGAAACACCAATAAAGTAGCACGGACAGGTTTTTGACGGCCAAAATACGACGAGTTTCAATGTCTTCCCGGTTGTCCACCATCTTGGATTTCTTTTCTCAATTCAGTTTCTGCCATTTTTCGTTACAATACACCTTGGCGTTGGGGTGGAAAAGCCCCATAACGGTCGTTACTGCGTTCTGGGGGGGTAATATGACTTAACTTTTGTTTGATTATGCATCGTAAATGGGGCGACAGGGTGTTTTACTGCATTGGAGATCACTTGCCAATAGCTTACGATCGGTTTGTCAACAATGGTTTTCAAATCCTACAATTTGTCCTCATGACATGACGAGTGGACACCTGCCCTTGGGACTTGACGGTAATCCCTACACCGGAGCGTTTCCCCCTTGTATTTACAAGACCGCACTAGATATACGCTGTACACAAAAGTCATCCACACCGTCTGGGAGTTCCCGGTCGCTGATGTGCTGCAGGTAGGTGCCGGTGTCTTCGCTGACGTCCTCGGTGGTGGTGATGGGACAGTCCTCCAGCTCCACCTCCCCCCTCCTGTGGATCTTGGGACTCTCTCCCGGGGAGATGCAGCAGGACACCGAGCCTCCCATCGCCGGAGAGATTCTTTAGATTTGCAGCCACTCGAATCAACCTCAGTTTGATGGCGTCCAGTTCATACTGGTGAGGATTTTATTTTTTTATTTCTTTAAGCGATGGAGCGTCTTCTTCACAGTAGATCTGCGGTACACAAACAGGACAGCTGACGTATACTTTCAGTCACATTCTTTTTTTATTTTATTTTTTGTGGAGTAGTTTCAATTCACTTGACAAACCAAGAGTCTGAACTCGAGGTTTGCATTTCCGGAAGAAAAACGCAAGTGTGAATGCTGAAGGTTGTGGGATCACTAATGTGTGGCCGCCTTCAGCATTCACACAATAAAGATTTTCGGATCACCAATGCGTGGCCGCCTTCAGCACTCACACAATGACGATTTTGGATCACTAATGTGTGACTGCCTTCAGCATTCACACAAATGAGACAAAGTCACAAACTCCTCTACCTCCCTCCATGGCTAGCAGGCTAATGCTAGCTTCTCAATCCATTCCCGGCCCCTCCGCGGATCAGTCCATCCCCGCTGCGGCTCGAACCCGGCCTCTTCTACCTTCCCACGGGCCCAAATCACCGGATAGAAAGCTCTATAAAGGTAAAAACTGACGCGGAGAGGCAGTTTGTGTGAAATAAGGAGCCGACGTTAGCTCTCATCTCGTCGCAGTTGTCAAATCCGCTTCCACTTCCGGTGTTTGGATTTCAACATAAGACGCACTGCAGTAAATCCACGCTCTGAAACGTAGAAGGTGGTCTCCAAATTGAGCTTATTAAAATAAAGACACCAAATATTGCCGCTGTATGATTAATATTTGGATTAATATTTGATTAACCTCAAGGTAAATACACAGAAATTGCAACAGAATGTGCTCATTTACTTCTTACTGTGAAAACAAACCGGAAACTGTAGAGTTCTACGTTCAGTCCAGCTTTAAGTGAAAAAATCTCACACAGACACCACGCCTCCTTGCTCGATTCATTACTCATTACGAAAACGCCCATCGATGAATTCAGACGTTCCTATTAGTCCGTTTTAACGCAGCTGTTATGTGATTGGCTGGACCTGCTCATTGATATGAAACGTCCATGCCGGCTTTTATTTAAAAAAATAAAAAAAAATCACCCGGAAGCCGCGCCCCCTTATTTAAGAACTAAGCATTACGGAAACGCCTTTTAATGCAATGAGACGTTCCTATTGGTCGGTTCTGACACAGCTATCATGTGATTGGCTGGACGTACTCATTGATAAGTTGACAGTGGTGCTACAAATACGCATAATTGTTTTCACTAATACTCAAAATAAATAGAAGAAATGTATTGCTTACATTCATAAATGATGTACTGCAGTCTATTAAAGCATTATACTTAACTCCAGAAGGTGGCGATAGTGAACATACAGAAACGCGCAGAAGAAGACGGGGTGCACAGCGCATGCGTGAAGAATGTGTAGCATGACGGCTGGATAGCTTCTCGCGGACTTTAAATCTTGGATTTTTTTCCAGCATGGCTCTCGTCCCCTACGTGGAAAACCCTTTGCCTGCACTTTCTAAACTCCACAACTCATCGGCGGAGTTTAACTTCGCGAATCATGAGCTCCGCTTAGTGCAGGACTGGAAAAACCTCGGAGTGGCTGCGGTTGTGTGGGACGCAGTAAGTAACAAAAACGCTCCGTTTTGGTCATTAAAACATACATTATTGCTCTGAAATGCACAATATTCTACTCTATTTTCCAGGCAGTTGTCATGTGCATGTATCTGGAGCTGGGAAAAGCGGAGTTAAAGGGGAAGAAGGTGATTGAACTCGGTGCTGGTACTGGACTGGTGGGGATCGTGGCGGCCATATTGGGTGGGTATACCTCACAGTCAATGAATGGAAACGCACGATCTTGGGCCTCATTTATAAAGGTTGTTAACGCACTAAACTGGCCCTGCGTACCGGTACGCAAACGTTGAACCTTGTGCACGCACATTTTGGAGACGGGTAACCCAGCAGCGCTGATGGTGAGGTGGTGAATTGAAATTTATCTCATACATTTATTATCTTCAAATATCAGACTCCCAGATCCACGTAACCATAAACAGCCAAGCTGCAGTGGTATGGATGTTTCTTTAGTGGAACATTACTACTGAATCAGCAACACAATGTTCATATGTCAAGCTCGCCGTAAAATTCCCTTTCTCCGTTTTAGAAGAAACATTGCTGCAGCCATGGTTTTATTCTCATTTCCCTAGGTGGCCAGGTGACCATCACCGACAGGCTTCCCGCTTTGGATCTCCTCGCCGCCAACGTGAAGGCCAACCTTCCTGCGGATTCCCTCGGGTCCGCCTCGGTCTCCGAGCTGAGCTGGGGCGACGACCTGGACCGCTACTCGTCCGGAGGCTACGACGTGGTCCTCGGGGCGGACATCGTGTACCTAGAAGACACCTTCCCCCTCCTCCTGCAAACCCTGGACCACCTCGCCTCGGAGAGCGCCGCCGTCCTGCTGGCGTGCAAGATCCGCTACGAGCGGGATACCAACTTTCTCAGCATGCTGGCGAAGACTTTCACCGTCGAGGAGGTTCACTACGACAAAGAGCGGGACATTTATATCTACAAAGCTCAAAAACTACGTCGGGAGGATTTGTAACATTCCGATTTCCTACAATTGTTTTTTTTTTTTTGTTTGTTTTGTTTTTTTTACCAGAAACACATTTATTATTTTCAACAGCTGCCAAAAATGTAAATATCCTCAATAGCTCTAAACAGGATGCAGTTTTTATACAAGTCGGTGCTGACGTTTAGAAATCGTGAATACAAAAAAAATTTTAACATTTAAAAAAAGAAAAAAAGAGCATAGACTATACAGAATACAATATGGTGGAAAAGAGATCCAGTTAATTCATGCTTTGCGGTCGTGAAATGAAGCAGGATTGTAAATGCAAGGAAAAGTGCGCATGCCGATTTCCTATTTACGAGGTTTTTTTCCAGGGGGGGGGAGGGGGCGTTGGCGTACGAGGCAAGGCTCGTGTTTCTGGCTTCCGATTGAATCTGAATAAAAGAAATGGACCAAATAAAAACGTTAAAACGTCTCACTTAATATTTCTAAGTATTTTTTTTCCCCCCCCGGGACTTTTTTTTTTTAGGTTCAAGAACAAAAAAAAAAAAACTTCCATAAAGGCAAGGTAATGAGAAAAGAAGTTGGCAATATTGGAAGCGTCATACTAATACATAACCCAGAAAAACACAGCTTCAAAGATTAAAAAGCTCATTTACAATTTCATGAGTAACAGGTGTTAGCGTCGGGGAAATCCATGTGTGGGCGGGGCTTGCTGGTGACGACGCCCACCGGAACAACTCTTCCCGCTTTTTTTTTTTTTTTTAAACCAAAGTGGTTTTCTTCCATTTACGCACTCAGTTTTTGTTTTTTGTTTTTTTTTTATAAAAGAAAGCAAAAAGAGTAGAAAAGGGGGCGTGGTCTAGGTTGCGGCAGGGGGCGTGGCATCCGATGCATGGCTCTGTGTCGAGTCTCTGTACACGGGAGGGGGACAGGAAGCCGACGCCCTCTACTCCGATTTGTGGCAGTACAAGTCTTTGAGGGCTTTGAGTTCCTCGATGAGGGTTTTGTTCTGGTTCTCCAGCACGGCCACGCGGTTCTCCAGACACTTCACGTACTCCTTCTTCTTCCTGCGGCACTCGCGCGCCGCCTCCCTGCGACAAAACGGGGGGGGGGGGGGGGGGGTTAAAAAAAGTTGCTTCACATTTAAAAAAGAAAAAAAAGCAAGACAGAATGTTACCTGTTCTTCATCAGCCGAACCTCCCTTTTGCGCGTGACCTCCTCGGTGCCGCCCGTCGCGCCCAACGCGGGCGAGGTCGTCATGACGACGCCGGGGGTGATGGTGCTGGTGGGGGCGGTGCGGATCTGATAGGCCTGGACGTCACCGGAGGCGGCTGGCCGGCAAACGTTCATGTTAGTATTTTTGTTTTAATTTAGAGAGATGATAATGTCAGCCACGTTTACACAACAACGCTAAGCTTTTGTAATTTAAGATGTTTGTTTACATAAGTACGGTTGGAGCCACAGACCATGCAACTTTTTAAAAACGCTCCGTCTCAATGGAAATGGGGGGAAAAGCATATTTTTGAAAACAAATGTTCCATCTCCATGGAAACAGGAGAAAACCCGACTTTTCAGAAACGCTGCTACTGTGGAGGTGGACCACGGCCGTAGTAAATACTTCAACTAGTTACCCAACATACCAACGACATTTTCAGCTTTTCTGTCATTTCTACAGAAACAGACATTGTCTTCAAAGCGTTGCCGTAGAAATGCGAAACTTTTCTAAAGCGATTCCTTTTCACTTGAAATGTTGTCATGTAAACGGCGTCTCTGGACAATGAGTCAGACTTTCATCCCACCTTGTACGACCACCTGGTTGCTGGGCACGAGGATCTGCTGGCCATCGCTGGTCTGAGCGTACTGCAGGATGGTGGCGCCCGACTGGCCCCCCCCCGCGTTGGCCATGGTGAGCGTCTGCAGGCCGTCTGTGCCGTTATTGGCCAGCTGGATGGCGCCGCCCTGCGTGATGGCGACTGAAAGACGAGGTCCGGGTTTTAGCACAGCGCGTCGGTGTCAACAGGTTTCCTTCACTTTCGTAAACTTTCACCGTCAAAATTTACTACGGGGCTGGACAAACCCGACCGCTTCACTGGTGACACCTTCAAATGTTTAAGCAAGTAGTAATGCTAAAGGTAATGCTAAAACCAAATGCCAATGCTCGAGCTAATGCTACATGACCACGCTTGAGGTAATGTTAAATGCCAATGCTCGAGCTAATGCTAAATGAGCGCTACAACTAATGCTAAAACAAACTATAATCCTAGAGATAACACTCGAGCAAATGCTAAATGACAATGCTTGAGTTAATGCTAAATGACAGTGCTGGCACTAATGCTAAAACAAATTGATAATGCTCGAGCTCATGCTAAATGATACTAGAGCAAATTTTTAAAAGTTGTACAAATGTTGCTCTTCACTGGTGACAAAAGCAACTATTTATCGTAATGTTAATGCTCGAGCCAACGCTAAAGCTAACACAAGTACGTTATCGTTCAGAAAACACGACGCGTGCTCACTGTACTGCCCGCTGCTGGTCTGGTAGATTGGCGTCGGCATGGTGACTGTCGTGATTGCCGGGGCATCGTCTTCAGACTTCTCCTCTTCGATCCGCGGCACCGCCGGCGCGTCCGACGACAAATCGTTGAGGATCCTCCTGCAGAGGGAGGCAAAAAATACAATTAGTTACAAGTTACAAAACGAGAGAAAGACGGCGTGAAGAATATGTGCAGACCTGTACGAAGGTCGTCTGGACAGAATCTCCCTCCGTTTCTGAGAATCCGTCACGCTGTCCACCGATTCCTGGGAGTCTTCGCTCTCGGCAATCGTCGAGATCTGGAAGGAAAGTATCGCGCCGCGCGTTTACAAGACGTTGCCGGTTTTCGACTCGCAGGGGGAAAAGTCAGCGCGACGTCTCACCTGTACCGTCTGGACCTGCGGCGACTGGATGACGGACGGCTGAGCCGCCTGGATCACGCCGTGCACCTGCACCGTCTGCCCGTTCGGGAGCTGGACTAAAGTGACCGTGGGACTGCTGGATGACACCTGTCCTGCCGCGATGGACGCCTGCAACCAACACGTAGCGAGGACCCGTCACAACCTTTTAGTGAGGTGATGCCTCTCCCACCCTCATTGCATGGGAAATCTTTTGCAGTTTTTTTCCGGAAATGGTTCGCCGTATCATTAACAAAACTTATAGCACACCATTTCTGAATTTTCCACACATTTCGAGGTGCTATTTTGTGTATGTGCTCCCAACGGTGGGGACGAGCTACACCCAAAAAAAATATATATAAAAAAAAATCTTTGTGCCTTGGCCTTGCCTCATAGGCAGGAGCAGGTATAAATAAAAGAGGCCCGAGGATGGAGCCTTGAGGAACCCCACAGGAGATTTTCTTAGATTCAGAATTAGCTCATGACACAGAACTAGTAAGTACAATTCAAATAATACTAGCGCAGTTTAAACACCTTTAGAAAAGATTGTGGGCTAAAGTTGCTGAACAGTGTCGGCTTAACGGTGAAAATGTGCCAGATTACACAAAATATTTATTGATATTCAGGCCATGAAAGCACATAGATTTTTACACATTTTGCTCTCTGCGTCCTTTTGACGTGGATGTTAAATAAAAGAGGCCCAGGGATGGAGCCTTGTGGAACTCCAGAAGTGATTTTCATAAGCGCAGGTTCATAATTACCTATTGACACAGACTCATAAGTCAATTTTAAACCAGTTATGGACTTGAGGTGAAAATGTGCCAGATGAGACAGATCATTTCTTGACATTCAGGCGCTGAAAGTTCATATATTACACATTTTGCTCTCTGCATTCCTTCTGATGGAGATGTTCAATAAAAGGGGCCCCGAGGATGGAGCCTTGTGGAACCCCGCAAGTGATTTTCATTCGGCTCAGGTTCAAAAGTACCCGTCGGTGCCAGAGACTCCCAACAGTTCCCATCACTCTGAATTACCTGTGTCAGGGTGATGTGCTGGGCCTCAGACTCGGAAACAGCTGTCTCTCCACCCTGCTGTGCGTCTGCTCCAGCCTCCATGGTCATTGAGAATCTGCACACAAACGTTCTCAAGTCAATGGAGGAGGGTGTGGCTTGGCTTCCCACCGCTCGCAGGCACATATCATATCAGATCCCGGCTCGTGACGCTTACAACAAGTGGATGTGCTCCACCAGATCCTGCACCCTGTGTGTACAAATCAGGGGAATGCTAACAGCTAGCACGGCGCGTCCAGTAGAATGGGCTGCGTTAGCATGCTAACATGCTAACCGGAATTCCCGAGTAATTGCGCAAAAACCCCGCCGGAGTTTGACCAACTACGTCCCAACCACTTGCATTAAATCGGATTCATGTGTCGTTGTGTCGCGGGCGCGTGTTGAACAGAGAAAGTGCAGCGTGACTCCGCAGTGATTGACACCGTTAGGATGCTAGCAGCTACAGATGGAGGGAAAACCACTTTTCTTTACTTTCGCCAACTTTATCTCGCTCTTTCGGCCCCCGACGCCAAATTAAATCCCGCAGCACGAAGCCAGCTGCCTCCGCTACTCATCCCCAGACAGTTTATTTAGAGAGAACCAAGCCCACTCCCACAGTAATACCTCCATGCAGCCTCGCACAGACTGACTCATTTTGTGAGCCTCTGCAAACCGCCGCCATGATCTCTTTGTCGGCTCTGTGCGGAGATTTGGCGCAAGCGGGCTCTCCGGGCGGCCATCTATCTGTTTAGCAAACACCGGACGCGTATCCTCTTACCAACACAGACTCGCTTCGTCACTCCCGGGTCTACGGAGCTCCACTTTTATTCAGACCGACACGTAAGAGACCGCGTCAGGCTACACCTCCGCCGCGTCACCGAGAACAACAACACGGAGAGGAGGACGAGGGAGACGACGACAGCGAGGGATCTGGGGCTGCCGAGAGCAGCCGAGTGCAGGCGGAGAGAGCCGAGTACTGCCGAGGGCAGCCCGGGGGGGAGTGACGGAAAATCACGAAGTGAGGAGAGACGGTTGAGATCGTCTGAGCATGCGTGGAGTTATATAACGAATAGCCAATAAATCAATCAATTATTCAATAAATATGATATATGAAAGTGAAAAAAATAAATAAAAATGAAATAGAATAAAGTAAAATATATAGTTTATGAATAAATTAAAATCCATAAAATGAAATAAAGATAACTTAAAATGAAATTTTGAGAACATATTAAAATAAAATGAATTGAAATCAAATTTAAAATATATCTATAAAATTTTTATCGAATATGATCAATATGATTACTATTTATTTTCCCTTCATACAGATTATCATTTTTTAAAAAAAACAGCAAGATCTTCTGCAAATCTTTCAATCTGCAATGTTTATCTGTAATAATCATCCATCATCACAACACCCTTTAGCCACACTTAAAGATAATATATTACAATAAATGCATGTAAATATGTCACTTGCATTTTTTTGTTATTTGTGTGTCTATTATACTTTTTCTATTTGACTTTTTTTTTCATTCATGCCTATAAGCATAAAGGTAAATGTTATGTGTGACGTGTGTAAAGCATTAGTGCGTCATGCAAAATAACAACAATAATGATGAACTTAGTGAAAGAGCAACCTGTTTATTCCACTTCCCTCGTTTCCAAGTAAAGTATACATTATTTTCTGACAAGTATCGTCAATAATAATATTAATAGTAACTAATTTTAACTTTTAAAACATTATAACACCATTTTTTTGGGGCTTATCTGTGTGAGAAATACATATTTATTAGCAGATGTTCATGATATTGAGATTATTGGAACATTTCCAACTAGGAAATGGGGATTTCCCATCGATTTCCCAGCACCTGAACGCACAGTAATAATAATAATAATAATAATAATAATAATAATAATAATAATAATAATAATAATCTATTGGAATTTATTCAACTTTCTAATAATTTACAGAAACATTGGTGGAATAATGTTTATTTTCAACTGGAGTGTGTTACTCCTCTTGTACACACGGTGGCAGCATCGCCCTTCTTTATTCCCCCCATGACGCCCTGCTGTGTTATGTTCAGGGTTTTTTTTTTTTTAATTGCTCCCTCATATGATCACTTTTCCCATGAATCAGATTAGTATGAGCTGTGGAAGAGGCACTTAAAACCACATGGTGACTCTAATAACAACAACAAAAAAAAAAAAACCCCAGTTGGGATGAGCATTAGTTATTGCTGTATCTAACAGCTCCCGTGATTACATTTGCTTCTCCCCGGCCATAAAACGTACTCGTTAGGCCTGTCGCTCCGGCGCGGCGAGGGCGGCTTGGAAACCGGTTCAAAGCCGTGGCAGCTGGTCAAAAGTCCTACGGGGGGGGGCGCGAGGCCTCGGGCCAATTTCTGGCTATCATCGCTATTTGCAAGGTCACTGCAGAGGCCTCTGAATACACACGAACATCTTCGCCCAAACTGGGATTTAACCCGACTTGAATTCAACTAATATGAGAAATATATTCGTCGCGACAGCCCTCGAGTCTCCGTTTAGAACTTTAGAATAATGACCGCCGGCCGCAATCAGATCGTTTGCAGCCCACAATTTGTCCACCTGCTGTGCATATTTAGTCAATTCTTCATCTTTTCTCTTCATGTCAACGATTGGGGAATCGCTGAGTAGCTGTAATCTTTAATTGCACCAAAAAAAAAAAAAATGTAATTGACCATCATTTGCATTCATTATGTTCGTTTTAGGATGTGAAAAGCCTCATTTGGAATTTGGCACCTGCCTCAGTTTTCAAGTGAAAAACCTTCCGTTGCGTTTCTGCCGTCGGTTTACATGACAGCGGTGCTAAAGAGTCACCGAGAATGCTACGTCTCCATGGAAACGAGGAAAAAGGAACTTTTTGAAAACGGTCAGACGCCGTGAAAACAAGAGAGAATGCAACTTTAAAAAAAAAAAAAAAAGGTCCAACTCCATCTCCATTGAAATCAGCAAAGCAGAACTTTTTAAAAAAAAAAAACTGCTCGACTTGTCTCCATGGAAATGGGGATAGTTCAATTTTCTTTTTTGAAAAATCACTTTCTCCATGGAAACAAAGAATAAAAATGCAATTTTTAGAAAATGCTCCGACCCTGTCGCCATAGATATGAGGAAAGTGCAACTTTTAGAAAGAGCTTAGAGTCCGTCTCGATGGAAACCGGGACAACGCGACTTTTAGAAAACGCTCCAACTCTGTGTCCGTGAAAACCTAGGAATACGCAACTTTTAGAAAAAGCTCAGTGGAAATAAGGGGGTGGGGGGGGGGCAGCTGTAGTAACCTGAGTCCCGTGGTAGTAGGTAGAGGGCGCTCTAGGCTCCAGGTGTGGGTTCCCTGGCAGGAAGTCTATAGACAGAAAGGTCCTGTCATGTGACCCTCTCTCGCACTGTGGCGCAGACATGTGCCCGTTAAAAAAAAAAAGCAGAGCAAGACATTTGTCCTGCATCTTAGAGACGCAGTTATGTCGGCGACGAGGATAATCTGGAGAAATATTTTGGATTTCTCTGCTCTCTGGAAGGATCCATCACCTGATTGGATGATTGGACTCATGCAGGTGAACGAAGGAACGGAGGAAGACGCATGCAGGTGAGACGGCAACAATCGGATCCCTCCTAACATTTAAATCAAAAGTGCACGCTTGGGCAGAATACTGTGAAATGATGGAGTACTTCTATACTGCAAATGGTAAACGGAGTATAAACAAGTCTCCATGGAAACGGGGTAGTGCTGCGACTCCACATCATAGCTGCTCGCCATTGTTAACGTTTAGAACGCATTATTCTCTGTGTGTGTGTGGTTTCATGACAAAAACAACCAATAGTGCCAACTAGTGGCTCGGCATGCGAACTACATCGTTTTCGTGGTTCCACTTCAAAAGTGCAAAAGACACAGTTACAGTAGACAACGGTTTAAGGATAACATATATTTTATCAAAACACATTTTCCAACTTTACACTGAAATTTTTTTCAAAAGATTCTTAAATATAGTTTATCTTTGTTTTTTTCCGGCAGAAAAAATTTAAAAAATGTCGAAAAGAGAAAAAAACATGCTCGTCCATGAAAAGTATCTGTGATTAATAATTGGATTATTTTTATATCATTTCTATTTATGGTTACAACAGCCTTAAAATGCAGTACAGTATATCTAAATAGCAGCTATGACACTTCATGAAGGGGGGAAAAAAATCGCTAAAAATGGTCACAAAAGCTCAAAATGAAAAGTCTTCTTAAATTGAAGCCATGAATGCAACATGCAAATGTTGGTTTTTTTTTTCTTCCGGATAATTAACAAGTTTTGCGGTTCCAGACTCATTTTATTTGGTGGAAAATTGCAAATAAAAATGGCTCTTTTGGTCATAGAGGTTGCCGAATCCTGGTGTAGTAGTAGTCGGAGGAGGAGGAAGAGGAGGAGGAGGAGGTGGATGGGAGATTAATCTTGGGAGTATGAAGTGGAGACCTGACTTCAATCCTTCGCTCCTTAAACCCGGCTGTCAGAGCTCCTGGCTTAACGCGAGGCTCCGAAACGCCGTCGACAGCAAACCCTGCTTCCTCCGCCATTTGTATGTGTGTGGGTGTGTGTGTGTGTGTGCGTGTGTGTGTGTGTGTGTGTGTGTGTGTGTGTGTGTGTATGTGTTTTTCTTTTTAATCATGTGGTTGTATGAAGACTCATGACCCCCATCCGGATCACGGCCTGGGGCTGTGTGTGTGTGTGTGTGTGTGTGTGTGTGTGTGTGTGTGTGTGTGTGTGTGTGTGTGTGTGTGTGTGTGTGTGTGTGTGTGTGTGTGTGTGTGTGTGTGTGTGTAAAACAAGTGCACCTCTGCGCCAGGCACGTCTCCTCGCAGCTGATGTATTCTGTCAACATCGCTGTCGAATTTTAAAACGGGGCGCTCAATCAAAAAAATAAATAAATAAATAAAGGAAATAAAAGAAAATATCAGACCTGCCACTCACGCCTGCACGGCATTGTGGGAGAGAGATCATGGCGGGCCCGCCGCCGCCGCCGCCATCCAGCGCCCAGGCGGCGCGTGAATACAGAGGAGCCGATTTGAATAGCAGTGACCTTACATCGCGTGCTGAATTACCTGAACCGCATATGAAAACACCTGGATGCGGTTGCCATGGATACCAGGCCTCCCTCTATCACGGCAGCACAGGTTCTGGAATCCGAAGGCTTCCGCGGATTAAAATACTGGAGGTATCAAGCCGTGTGGCACGAGGCGGGAGGGAGTTATCGAACACCTGGAGATTGTGCTGACCCGGAACCTGCTCGCTTAATCTGGGCCGGAGGCGACGTCTCGTATTGGCCGATCCCAATCGATCCGTCAAGGTGTCGACCCCCCCCCCCCCCCCCCTCCCCGCAAGGCTTTTCCATCCCCTGCTTTTTTTTGCTTGACATATTGGGGACATAACATCACCGTAGAGTCTGAATGCAGCTGCTACGAGATGCAGATGAAGAAACATCCTCTAACATATTTCACTAAGAGCATTTTTGATGTTTTTTTTACAAAAAAAATATGCTCTACACGTTTTTGAAATGTTTTCTTCTCTCGCGGGGGCACCAGAGACCTTCAACGGCATGATTTTAAATAAAGAAATTTTAAAAGAAAAGTTACAAAATTGTTTCGAGTGAAAATGCATCGCTTTTGCGGTTTTGTTTCAGAAGAGTTTCCTTTTCGAAAAGTTGTGTTTTCCCTTTCTTTCTGCGGACTTGGAGCATTTTCAAAAAGTTGCGTTTTTTTCCATCTACACGGAGACTGACTTTGAGCGCTTTCAAAAAGTTGAGTTTTCACGTTTCCACAGACACGGCATCAGAGCATTTTCAAAAAGTTGTGTTTTTTCTTGTGTCCATTGAGATAGTGTCTGAGCGTTTTCAGAAAGTTGTGTTTTTTTCACGGTGTTCGAGTTGGAGTATTTTCAGCCTTTTCCATGGAGACAGAGCATTTTCAAAAGGTTGCGTTTTCTTCCATCTACACTGTAGATGTAAAAAGAGAATGTTTACCAAAAGATAAATTACTATTCGTTTTCATGGAAACGAAATTGGCGCATTCAAAAAGTTCCACCTTTGGATCTATTTTCAAAAAGTAAAATATTTTTTGTCATGTGTGTGTGTTGGTATATTTGCGTTTACAGAGACAGTCAGTAGAACCAAGAATCAGTCTTTATCTCACTTTTCATGAAAAGAAATGCAGGTTTCTCTGGAACCGTCGAGTAATTAGAATGTAAATATTGATCCTTTAACACGCGAATCGACCAATGGACGGACACATTTGGTATTGGAAGTGTCAACACTTGAGTATAGATCCGTCGCTAATTAGCGGCGGGCTGATCGACCACATCGGATTTCAGTCGTAACGGTCCAGGATGCTTAAAAACCGTTTGAATTAATAATAAGGTTTTTGAACGGGTATCGACGTGAACATACGCGTAGAGAGAGGCGTCAATTTTAAGAATCCCTTTGTTGCTCCTCCAGCCTGACGGAGGAACCCAGAAGCACAAAACGAGCCGGGCGGTCTTCTTCCGTTCATTCAGGGCTCCGCGGGAGGCGATGAGTCGTCGTTCGGGTAGCGGCGGTAAAGCGTACCGGTTCAGATTTGGTTCGGTTGTCGTTCACATTCACTTGAGAGAAGATCGGATCAAACCGTTTGGAAAATCTCACGCAATTACAGCATCTGCCGGTTTGGGGGCGCTGTCCCCCCAAACAAACACTGACCAGAGAGGAAGTAAAGAAGAAACACGGCTCATTGATTGGTCCGGACCGAAAGTGGAAGTTCTGCCTCTATAACCCATGGTGGCTAGGCTAGTTAGCTCGTAGCTAATTGGTAGCCACGAACAACCGCGATATCTAGTCTTCCTCACTACTTCTTCCTCACCCGCAACATATTTTCCCAATTTTTTCTTTCTGTGCCTGCTTCTTCTGAATCGCGCGGTTCGCTTCGTCAGTTTTACTACCCAGAATGCATTGCACGCTACGTCACGTCCTTCATTTGCAACCTAGCATTTCACGAGGACCAGAGATCTCTTGTTAGCTCCCGTTCAGAGGTCGTGGGAGATTTCACATCGCCCAAACAAGCTCCGGTCCAAACGGGAATGTGAACACACCATGAGAGAGATTTTGAAACTTGCCACCGTTTAGGTTTGTATGTTGGCTTCCGATGTTCCGACCCTCCCCTTGTCCCGGCGTCGTCGCTCGGGAATAAACAATATCAAAAAGTTCAAAACGAAAAAATGGACTTAATTCAACCAGACAGGACGCCATTAAGGCTACAAACCCTCGCTCTCATCCCTCACCTCCTTCTTGCTGCAGAGTTCAAAGGTTGCCATGGTTACCGGTGGTGGTGGTGGTGGTGGTGGTGGGGGGTGTTGGTCCCAGCGGGGGTGAACACAATGCGCTCTGCCCCGTAGCAGGGTGGGGAGGATACGCCGACCTTTGACCCATCAAGGTCTTACCGCTGGAGCATGGGGTTGTAGATTGAGTCGATCCGCGGCGAGGATTGGCGCCGGGGGTTTGTGGGCGGAGCCGCCTCGCGGCTTCTGAGCTCAGCGACTCGTGCCGACTGCCTCCTGGATTTCACAGGGCCCTGGGCGAGGGAGATAGCCGGCCTCTAATCCACCGATCCCCCACCCCCCCCCCCAAAACCTTGGCTCCCGCACGTCTCTCAGATAGCGGATCTTTTGTGTCAGATCTTTGCAGCTGTCGCCGCTGTAGCTTGTAACGAAGACGAGGGGCGATGTGTGTGTGTCTCTTGTGTGTGTGTGTGTGTGTGTGTGTGTGTGTGTGTGTGTGTGTGTGTGTGTGTGTGTGTGTGTGTGTGTGTGTGTGTGTGTGTGTGTGTGTGTGTGTGTGTGTGTGTGTGTGTGTGTGTGTGTGTGTTGAAGAGCATGTTTGAAATCACTTCCCAGCCGCAATCTGACGGTTTTTGCCTGTTTCTTCCTCAGTGTTCTGCAAGGTCAGAGCAAGGTGAGCGCGCAGAGATTAGAGCAAGGCTGCTGTCAATGCAACGCCCCCTTCAGGTGAAAAGAACAACGTACGTCTACGAGTTCTCGCAGCACTGTGTCGACCATAACGTATCGCTAATTTACGCGGCAATGATTTCAAGTGAAAACACAGAGCTCAAGTTTTGGAAGATGGCTGCCAAGGTGGAACGTTTTGAAAAGGCTCTGACTACGTAGTAACGGGGGTCAAGCACAACTTTTTTTTAAAATGCGTCAGCTCCATGGAAATTGGGAAAATTCAACTTTTCCAAAATGCTCCGACTCCATCTCCATGGAATTGGTGGGAAAGGCGACTTTTTGAAAGTGCTCTGGCTCCATCTCCGTAGAAATTGAACCTTTTGTTAACGCTCCGACTCTATCCCTGTGGGAATAGGGGACATGCAACTTTTTGAAATCGCTGCTACTTTGTCTCTGTGGAAACCGGGACAACTGAACTTTTCATAAACGCTGCCTCTCCAATGAAATGGGGGGGGGGGAAAGGCATCTTTTCGTAAACGTTCCAACTCTGTGGAAATAGGGAAAACGTAACTTTTTGAAAACGCTCTGTCTGCATGGAAATGGGGGGGAAATCTGACTCCATAACCGTGGAAACGT
This sequence comes from Lipophrys pholis, assembly GCF_963383615.2. NCBI lineage: Eukaryota > Metazoa > Chordata > Actinopteri > Blenniiformes > Blenniidae > Lipophrys > Lipophrys pholis. The sequence continues at coordinate 8,284,812 of NC_137645.1, read as the reverse complement.
GAGAATGCAACTTTTTGACAGCGCTCCGTGGAATAACGCAACTTTTCAAAAACTTAGTCCCCATAGAAACGGGAAAACAATCGGTCTCTGTCGAAACAGAACTTTTTCACCAACTTGTGCCATGCAAACTACATTGTTTACAGCGTTCCTACCGTTTCTGTGGTATCCAAACATCGCCGTGGAATTGCGAAACGTCTCTGAAAAGCATGTTTTCGGTGCATATTTTACTTGGAGGAATATCCACAACAGGCACGGGACCGCGTGTAGAACCGGCAAAACGAGACGAAGAAGACGAGGGACATTCCGAAGGCTCTTGAGAAGGATGAAATGCGTAAAAGACACTTTCTTTCGAGGTGCATCATTCAACTCCCCAACGGCCCATTACCCCCACGACGCTGCTGCTCACTGTTCTCAAGTTCCGCCGCTGCTTTTGACACATCTACTGTTGCCATGACGACTGCATACCACACGACAACGGCGGATGTTGCGGCGTGTACAGACCTGACATGGTATCCCGGCTGTCATGTCATTGAATTTCGAATAAAATACAGACTTTGCGCGTGCGTGCGTGCGTGCGTGCGTGCGTGCGTGCGTGCGTGCGTGCGTGCGTGCGTGCGTGCGTGCGTGCGTGCGTGCGTGCGTGCGTGCGTGCGTGCGTGTGTTGAACTCGTATGAACCGATGGAAGCGAATATCATTTAAGTGTGAAAGATTTAGCCTCTTCAAGACAGATTTCCTTCTATTCATTCATTCTAAAAAAGTAAAAAGGAGTCTATTTAATTTAATCCAACTTCTTGACCATTTTTAAGTGGGCTATTCACCCACATTCAACTCCTTTTTTTTTTCTTTTTTTCTTTTCTACTGTGACTGTGTCGTTAGAGTGACTTCCTTCAGGGAAAAGTGGAAACTTCGATGCTCAGCAGAATTCACGCAGTTTGGTAAAAGGTATCCGAGGGACACCGGAGCGAGATGAGAGTTCATTTTCATTCCGCGGAGCTTGCAAGACTCGAATTATCCCGACATGAATACATCCTATCTGCATATCTGTGTGTTGAGGTGAAAACACAAAACACGGAGGTCACTCGGTTTGAAGAAATGATTTCTTTTTTTACTAGAAATTCATCATCATGTTTTCGAAACTTGATCAAGACTTTTGTGCAGCGGGCGAAGAGCCAATGTGAATCTTACTTCCTGTACAGAACAGATCAAAATTGCGGTCCCACCACAGAGAGTACGGTTAAAATGTAGGCGGGGTTGTGAATGATGCAGGTTGGTCCAGAGGGACGATCGGCACAACCAATCAGCAGACGGCTGCGTTGTCACTCCTCCTTATGAGACCCGTTGGGTAGGGCTCGGTATGTCAGCGGAGGCGTGGTACCGAAAATGTTCTTTGGGTTCCATCCACAACTTTTGTCAGTGGGGGACGCACAAAAACCCGTTCCGCTCTATTCCGTCGCAGCACAAACAGTAACAACAACTCAGTATGGCACGTTAAAGTACGGTGTGAGGTAGTATGGTATGGCATAGTACGTATGGTGCGGTGCAGTACGGCACGTTACAGTACGGCACTTTAAAGTATGGTGTGGTGCAGTATGGTATGGCATAGTCTGTATGGTGCGGTGCAGTACGGCACGTTACAGTACGGTGCAATATGGTACAGTGGTACGACACGGTACAGTATGGTGTGGTCCAGTTTTGCACAGGACTGTACGGTGCGGTACAGTATGGTGCGGTATGGTATGATACAGTATGGCATGGTACAGTACGGCGCGGTATAGTATGGTGTGGTATAGTACGGTACAGTATGATATGGTACAGTATGGAATGGTAAAGTACGATGAGGTATGGCGCGGTAAAGTATGGCACATTACAGTACAGTCCGGTATGATACAGTACAGCATGATATGGTCTGGCATGGTTCATTATGGTACAGCACAGTATGGTACACTGCAGTACAGCACGGTACAGTATGGTATGGTACGGTATGGCAAAGCGTACCCAGCACATACTGTACAGTGGAAACAAGCCTTACCAACATGGCCGTCTGCTGATTGGTAGCGACGATCGTCACGCACAACAATCTCACAATATTTCCCTCCTGTTGTCGGCTGACGAAAAACGGTGACGGTTGGGTACGGTACTATCGGTACCGTCCAGAACTTTTATCAGTGGAAACACACGAAAACCCAAACTGTACCGCAGTGTGCCGTAGAAACGAGACTTCTATGTGTGTGTGTGTGTGTGTGTGTGTGTGTTTCCAAGAGGGAATAGCGAGGGGGACAGTCAGGGGGAGGGTTATTTACTGCGCGGCCCAGGCGACCTGTCCCGTCCTCACGTCCGGCCCCGGCAGATTAAGATGCAGCCGGCGGCGGCTGCCAGAGCGGGCCGAGATTGATGGAGAACACGGGCGCCGCGGAGGCCGCCGCAGAATCCTGAACAGAGCCTGCGGGTACCAGCCGGCAGCTCTTCTCCTTTATCGCTCTGTTGCTCTATCTGGCAACCCCCCAAACCCCCCCCCGTCAACCCCACACACACTTTTTCTGTCACTCTGCCACTTTCTGCAACCCTGTTTTTCTGTTTTTCTGTCACTCCATCGCCCTCCCCCGAAGACGCTGCCTCAGCAGCTTCAGCAGATTTGGATGTCATGAAAACTGCAGGTGTGTGTGTGTGTGTGTTGGGGGTGAGGGGTGAGGGGGGGTAGGAGGGGTGGGGGGAGCACGAATATGGTCTCAATAAATAATTCCCTGTTTAAGATGGGTTGTGCAGAAAGTTAACTGAGATGGATGCTCCCGTGTGTGTGTGTGTGTGTGTGTGTGTGTGTGTGTGTGTGTGTGTGTGTGTGTGTGTGTGTGTGTGTGTGTGTGTGTGTGTGTGTGTGTGTGTGTGTGTGTGTGTGTGTGTCAGCATAGATGTACTGTAGCTTCCAAGCTGCTGGCACGGCTGAAAAACTTTTTGAAAATTAAAAAAAAATTTTTTTTAATTGTAATCTGTAACTTCCCATTGTTTGCTCGATTGCTTTTAAGCGCCGTTAAAAAAAAAAAAAACATTGTCACCAAAATGGCACTTCTTATTGTCGGTTTTAAACACGCTGAAACTCTAACGATGAAAGTGTTTTTCCGTGGCTGTTACACGAAAATGCTCTCATTCTGTCCCCATGCGGAACGAGGACAATGCAACTTTTTGAAAATGCTCCAAATCTGTCTCCATGGAGATGGTGGGAAACGTGCCTTCTCCTCAGAAAATGTGGGCAACTTTTTGAAAATGCGCACACCCTGTCTCCGTGTGGAAGGCAGGACAACGCAACTTTTTGAAAACGCTCCGACTCCGTGGAAATGGGAAAGAACACAGGTTTTTTTTTGAAAATGGCTGCCAAGGTGGAATTTTTTTTTTTCCCTTCGAAAAAACCGCTCCGAATCATCTCCGTACGTCAACGTCTGCCTGCGTTTGCACCGTAATAATAATTCTGATGCTGCAGTGATGCGAGCTGGCAAAAGATGGGAGATAGAGTGTGTGTGTGTGTGTGTGTGTGTGTGTGTGTGTGTGTGTGTGTGTGTGTGTGTGTGTGTGTGTGTGTGTGCGCGCGCGCTGAACAAACTGCACTGGCAGGGTTTTGTCGGAGTCCCCAGGGCAGAAGACACATGAGTCAGCGGCCAGTAGGATTTATAGCCAATTGATTAAATTAGCATTTGTTCTGCTTCTGGGGAAGCAGCCTGTCAGTACCAACATACACACACACACACACACACACACACACACACACACACACACACACAGGAGAGCAAACATGCACCTGGAAGAAACGAGACAATGGCGGGGGGGGGGGAGCAAAAAGTCCACCAAGACACAGTAGACAATTAGCAATGATGTCAATAAGTCAGCGTGATTAACATGGGGATCGCTGGGATGTAAATACTCGAAGAAATGCCCCTACCCCCCCACCCCCCCACCCCCCCCCTCCCCCCCGCCGGGTGGCTCCTTCAACGTGCTGTGGAGACTGAGCAAGGGGGGGGGGGTGGGCTTCACACACGCCAGGCTTGCTGACAAACCTTTTTTATGACATTCATCAAAGCCATCTGCCATTTTCCGCTCAATTAATTTGTTATGGGAAGTGGGATCAATTAAGTGCGCACCGTAATGGCTTTATATCCTTGTTTCCCTTTTATAGCCCAATATTTTCTGTGCTCCACTCTGGCATGAAAAGGCGAAATCGATATCCCCGGCTATTTTCCCCTCCCGTGGACTAATTTGTTTTTGCCACTCTCTTGGTGGCATGATAAACTGGCCGTAATGAGGCTTTGGGGTGAGGGGCCGGACCGGACCGGGGACTCCAGGCGGAGACGGGCAGGTTCTTCTCAATCCGAGACGTCGGAGAAACGCTTAAAATGAAGGAGGCGGCATGCCTTTCTAGGGGACTGTCAAAATAAAACTCAGGAGAAGATGGACTGGGAGTCATGACACTGGAGGAAAACCTTGTTAATTTAATGACTTAATGTCCAGCTACTGAGCATGTGCAGAAGAAACATTTCCTCTGTCTACAAAGAGATGGAACGTTCTCCAAAAATCCTATCCCCCGTTTCCATGGAGACGGAGTCCAAACGTTTTCAAAAAAGTTGCATTTCCCCCCCGTTGCCGAAGTCGGAGCATGTTTAAAACAAGTTCAGTTTTCACCCGTTGACACAAAGATGGAGTCGGCGCATTTTCAAAAAGTTGCGTTTTAACCCCGCTTCCAAAACCTCATGTTCCCCCCCATCTACACGGAGCGTTTTCAAAGCGTTCCCCCCCACGTCTCCATAGAAACGGAGTTGGAGCATTTAAAACATTTTTTAATAAAAAATGCGTTTCACTCGGTGACAGTGAGTCAAAGCATTTTCAAAAAGTTTTGTTTTGTCCTGATTCCATGGAAACGGAGCATTTGCAACACATCGTGTGTCCCCCCCCACCGTTTCCACGGAGATGGAGTCGGAGCGTTTTCAAAGCGTCGCACTGTCCCCTGTTTCCGCGGAGATGGCGCGGACGTATTTTCGAAAAGAAATGCTTTTTTGCTGGAGCACGTTGCCGTGTGACGGCGGGCCCTGTGATGTGCAGTGATCTCATGTGGTCGTCGGGACGATGGCGGATCCGACACTTAACTAAAGACGCGGCAGTATCAAGAGGGATTGACCTCTGACCTGTTATCATCCGACACATCGTTTACACGTAGAGACAGTGAGTGGCTTTAGTCGAGGGCGGCGATGATAAGGACAATGGCGGGACGGCGAGTTTGACAGTGATGGGTGAAGCGGCGCTGACTCGGGCCATTAGTACGAGTGTCACGAGCCCGGCCCGGCTCACCCTGACCCCTGCGACGTATCGATCCCTCCATAGTTAAGCCTCCTGATGGGCTTTGACGATATGATGAAGAAGGGGGATGGGGGTGGGGGGGGGGGGGGGGGGGGGGGGGGGTGTTTGCCACGCGGGTGTATTTAAGCGTGTGCATGACTTTTAGACCATCATTACTCCTGGAGAAGGCCTGATGACATTGCCGTATTGATTTTGACATCATCTGGTCGGGGTGAGCCCAGAGAGGCCGGGTCTTAAACCAAGAAGCACCAAAGTGTCACCTTGTCACCGACCGGGAGGCCGAAGCGAGCCAACACTCCGTCGAGGTGCCACTTAAAGAGATAGCGGCGTTTTTCCATTTTCCTCATGTGGTTCGATCCAACGGAAAATTAGTGGAATTCATGGAATTTCTATCCATCTATCCTTCCTTCCGGGAACCAGCAGGTGGCAGTAGTGCAATGTCACAGATGCCAACTGCCAAGTCAAGAAGAAGAAGGGAAACAGTCATCAGGGATGAAAAAAGCTCCTGATAAGAGAGATAGGGAAACAGTCATCAGGGATGACGGGAGCAGTGGGAAAGCATGGAGATAGAGAAGTTTTTGGATGCGAACTGCCGTTAAATCCAAAAGAAGAAGAATATGAAATATATATATTTGGGTTCATGCTAATAGATTTTTGTTCGTAACATCGGAAAACAATCGTCTTGTTTATAACGAGACATAAAAAGATGCTTTTTTTTTTAATCGCACATAAAGTTGACCAATAATCATCTTTTAATTTTAATCAACGTTTCCAGGGAGCCAGTCGGTGCATTTTCAAAAAAATGTGTGTTTTACCCCATTTTCATGGAGACTGAGTCAGAGCCTTTAAAAAAACTAGAATTTCCCCCTGTTTCAACAAGGAGATTGAGTCTGAGTATTTTCAAAAAGTTGCATTTTTCCCTGTTTCCATGGAGGCAGAGCATTTTCAAAAAGAAGCATTTCCCCCTGTTCCATGGAAGTACATTGGGATCATTTTCAAAAAGTAGTATTTTCTCCTGTTTCAATGGAGATTATTTGGAACATTTTCAAAAAGTTACCTTTTCCCCATTTCCATGGAGTCAGTCAGAGTGTTTTAAAAAAGTTGCGTTTCCCCCTATTCCATGGAGAGAGAGCGGGAGCATTTTCAAAAAACTTTATTTTCTCTTGTATACATGGAGATGTAATTGAATGCTTTTCCAAAAGTTGCCTTCCCTCATGTTTCCATGGAGACAGTCGGTGTTTTCAGAAAGTTGTGTTTTTCCTGTTTCCACGGAGACAGTTGGAGTGTTTTCAAAAAGTTGCGTTTTCCTCCCTTTTTCGTAGAGACAAAGTTGAAACCCTTTCAAAAAGTTGCGTATCCCCCCCCCCTATTTTTTTTTACCCTTTTCAAAGCCAATAAGAAACAGTCGGTGCAGTTTTTTTTCCTTCCAACCCAGAGGTCAAAGCCTCCTATTGTTTTCGAAAGTGCGTTTAAGCAGTTACCGCACTGGCAAACGCAATTCATCACTTGATGGATGATGAACCCTTTTAATTTTCGCCAAACGGCACTCCGGCGCTCCGTCGCTCCATGAAATGGCACAATCATTTGGTTTGTATCGAAGCGAGCAGCATTCTACCGGAACTGAAAGCCAAAGAAAATCAATGTTCGGTCCGCCGCCCAAACTTGCCTGCCACTCCGCCTCAAGTTTTTTTTTTTTTTTGGTTTTGTTTTGACAGCCAGAAGAAGTATGTAACAATGCACAGTAATAGGAAGAAATGAAAACGCTGCTCGGTAATGGATTTAAAAAAAAAAAAAAAGAAAAGAATGTGGGACTCCGGGAGGTAAGACGAACCTGCAGAGGAACACACAGCGGCTCAGTGGAAGGATGGAATTAATTACAGCAGTTTTATCTTTAAAATATCGATACATCATTATCGCCATGATTTATTGATTTGTTTGTTCAACCGCGAGAAACAAATGAGTCATTCCCGACTCGATCGCGCTCCAGCGCCGCAGAAAAAGATCAAAAAGGTACGAAAAACGTCTACTCACGCATATTGTCTGGTGTACACAAATTGTAACCATGAAAGTATTTTGAAGCCGATACTGCAGTACTTTTCTCTCGCCTATTAGCATTTGTAGCAGGAGCTAGCCTGTTAGCAATCACTGCCTGATTCATTTTTGGGCGTCTGTTTTCACAACGGCGCTCTGAGCCACTGACGATGCGAATTTTTGGAAAACGCCTTTTTTTAAAACGCTCCATCTCCGGCAGAAACATTTTGAAAACGCTTTGACTCCGTGTCCATGAAGACAGAAGAAATTGCATTATTTTGAAGAGTTTCTGACTCCGTCTCTGTGGAAATGGGAGAAAACACAACTTTTTGAAAACGCTCTAACTTTGTGTCCATGTAGATGGAGGAAAATGCAACTTTTTGGAAACGCTCCAGCTCAGTTTCCCTGGAAACAGCAGAAAACGCACTTTTTGGAAAAGGCTTCGACTCCGCCTTTGTGTGAAACGGGGGAGAACACAACTTTTTGAAAAGGCTCCATCTCTGAGACAATGTCGCGAAACACAACATTTTGAAGACAGTCCGAATCTGTCTCCGTAGAAATGGGGGAGAATGTGAATTTTTAAAAACGTAAATGGTTATTCTGCACATGCTCAGTAGACAGACTTGGTACTTTTATTTTGACAGTCACCGTTATGACAATCCAACTTGGTCGTCTAACCATACGGAAGTCTGTGTACGAACATTGTTAATATTTAGAGCGCACTGTTGTCTGCGTGCACGTGCGCATGGTTTTATCACAGAAACCCAACGGCACCATCTGGTGGCCTGGCATGCCAACTACATAGTTTTCAGCGTTTCTGCCCTTTGTTCAAAACATTGCCGCGTAAATACAAACGTTTTCTGAAATGACAAGGCGAAAGCGATGCCTTTTCACTTGAAACTTTGCTAATAGGACCTCAAGCACACGACGGACGTTGGGCCGATAGAGTAGCTATCCTGAAAATGACTGGAGATGGCGCTATAGGGGATAAGGGCCCCAGCCCGCCGGACAGAAGTTTCTTCGGTGATCAAGGCTTCGGCGCGAGCGGTGGGCGGCGACTCCTGGCTGCCTGTCAAGACCGGCCGCAGATTAAAACCCCATCGATCCGACTGTAATTTATTTATCAATTCAAGCAAAAATTAAACATTGACCTCGTTCTTCCGAGAACCCCTCCTTTTAATCTTGTCGGACTCGGTGACTCGAATACCAAGCGAGCAGTCAGACGTCCGGGAGCCAGCCCCCCCCCCACCAACCCCTTCGTCTCGAGTCACGGAAACAACAGCGTCTCCTCCATTTTTCTTTCCTCTCGTCTCCGGCTCAAACGCCAGACTATTAAAAGATCCTCCGAACCCCGAGGACTCCTGCTTCCGACAATAAACAACTCGTACGTTCCTGCACCCCCTCAGTTCCTGATTCCCACCATCCGTATTCCCGTCACTCCTCCCCGCTCCTCTTGATCTTCTCATCTTGGCTACCGCCGGGCCGCCGTCTTCTCTTTCCGCCTCTTATTTTACTCACAAGACGTACCTACGTATCCCGCAACTTTTCCTTATCGGCACATCAAAGAGTCTCCGCAGCCCTTGCCCTTCTCCGGGAGTTTTCTCTAATCCCGCTGACTCCCAATAAACAAAACCCTCGTCGCATCTTTATGAAAGCGCCGTCCCGCCACCTTGCCCCCCCCCCCGGCACCGACGGAATAATGAGATTTCTCCCTCTGCGTCGGACGACCCTTTCCTCACCTTACACCCCGGCGCCGTGGTCGTCCTCCTCACCCCTTCCCGATCCCTCCCCGCGACCGGCCCTGTAATCCAATTAAAAGCACATTAAGGCCAAATGAATAGCGGCGGATTTAATTAGCCGCCGCCAAAGGTTGGCTGGCGGTGTGGGGTGTGTGGGGTGGGGGGGGGGGGGGGAATCCAGAGGGAGACGCCTTTAACCCGCCGACGCCGGAGGGGCGAGGAGTGTTGGATGGCGAAGTTGGCAGAGGTCCTGCCTGTGAAATGAATTTTTTTTTTTTTTTTTTTTTTACCTCTGCAACCGCTAACTATGAGGGATTGGCCTAAACGGATCGGTTCCGGTGCGCCTCGGAAAATCGCTAATTCGCCCGCACAAGTTGGTCGGGGAAAAAAATAAGAACGTCGCAGGAAAATGGCCGGGTGGTAAAGAGCAAAAAAAAAAAAAAGAAAAGTTGAGGACAGCAACCATTATCAATTAAAGGCGATAACGGAACACATTTTTAAGGGATTCGCCGATACCGATACCGATACCGATACCGATACCGATACCAGTGTACGAAACTAAACTTGTAAAAAAAGATCCCCGACACAATATACGACATTCACGATGACGTCACGGAATTCCGCCGTCGTGCATTGTGGTACCCCGTGGTACTCGGCGCCATATGCGTGTATAACTACCGCTCACGTGGAATCCTTCTGTGTTTGTCTTGAAATGACGATAGAACTAGAATGGAATATTTAAAAAAGTTTGGGGCACGAATGAAGATAAAAAAAAACTATTTGTTGGTTCATAAGAACACAGAAAAAAACCTCAATGTTTCGATCTCGGAGAGCCATTCCTCTGAAGAAGGAAGGCAAATTTCAAAAACTGCCTAAAGTTTGGTGACGTTTCTTGCCACTGCGCTGAACACCTCCTCCTCCTCCTCCTCCTCCTCCTCCTCCTCCTCTGCCTCTCTCTTCCCTTCCTCTCGCTCCAGAAACTGGATGCAACCTTTCCTGCTGCAGCCTCCCAATGTGCACAGTCAGCAGTGTCGTCAGCGTAACCCACTGTGGCATTTGCATCATGCCCCTCCGTGTGTGTGTGTGTGTGTGTGTGTGTGTGTGTGTGTGTGTGTGTGTGTGTGTGTGTGTGTGTGTGTGTGTGTGTGTGTGTGTGTGTGTGTGTGTGTGTGTGTGTGTGTTTGTGTGTGTGTGTGTGTGTGTGTGTGTGTGTGTGTGTGTGTGTGTGTGTGTGTGTAGCTCCTAATGAAGAGAGACAGTCTCTGCTGGGGTCCCTTTTTTTTTTTTTTTTTTTTTCGTCAAGCCATAAGTGTTCTCGGGTACAGTCGGCAGACGGTTGTTTGCGTATGCGTTCGTTCCCGCGGTTCCTTCCTCGCTGTTGGTGTACATACATGAACGTGTGTATGTGTGTGTGTGTGTGTGTGTGTGTGTGTGTGTGTGTGTGTGTGTGTGTGTGTGTGTGTGTGTGTGTGTGTGTGTGTGTGTGTGTGTTCATGTGCGTGTTTGTGAAACGAGATCCAGGTCCCGGCCTCTCCATTTCTCTCTGCAGGTAATAAAAATATAGAGTGCCCTCCAGATCCCTTTATAGAGAGAGAGTTGAGACCGCAGCAAAATCTAGGACAGGCTCCATTGATTTGGAGGCTACAGTATTACTGGCCATCACAGCCTCGGCAATATGAGAGGCCTTTTTTTTTTTTAAATCACACAGCTTCCCTGAGCCCAGAGGGAGGAGGAGGAGGAGGAGGAGGAGGAGGAGGAGGGGGAGGAGGGGGACTATCCCGACTTTGTTTCCTCTCCTC
>NC_137645.1:8219617-8273705 GCF_963383615.2 Lipophrys pholis | reverse complement strand
AAAATTAAACATTGACCTCGTTCTTCCGAGAACCCCTCCTTTTAATCTTGTCGGACTCGGTGACTCGAATACCAAGCGAGCAGTCAGACGTCCGGGAGCCCAGCCCCCCCCCCACCAACCCCTTCGTCTCGAGTCACGGAAACAACAGCGTCTCCTCCATTTTTCTTTCCCTCTCGTCTCCGGCTCAAACGCCAGACTATTAAAAAGATCCCTCCGAACCCCGAGGACTCCTGCTTCCGACAATAAACAACTCGTACGTTCCTGTACACCCCTCAGTTCCTGATTCCCACCATCCGTATTTCCCGTCACTCCTCCCCGCTCCTCTTGATCTTCTCATCTTGGGCTACCGCCGGGCCGCCGTCTTCCTCTTTCCGCCTCTTATTTTACTCACAAGACGTACCTACGTATCCCGCAACTTTTCCTTATCGGCACATCAAAGAGTCTCCGCAGCCCTTGCCCTTCTCCCGGGAGTTTTCTCTAATCCCGCTGACTCCCAATAAACAAAACCCTCGTCGCATCTTTATGAAAGCGCCGTCCCGCCACCTTGCCCCCCCCACCCCCCCCCCCCCCCCCCCCCCCCCCCCCCCCCCCGGCACCGACGGGAATAATGAGATTTCTCCCTCTGCGTCGGACGACCCTTTCCTCACCTTACACCCCGGCGCCGTGGTCGTCCTCCTCACCCCTTCCCGATCCCTCCCCGCGACCGGCCCTGTAATCCAATTAAAAGCACATTAAGGCCAAATGAATAGCGGCGGATTTAATTAGCCGCCGCCGAAGGTTGGCTGGCGGTGTGGGGGTGTGTGGGGGGGGGGGGGGGGGGGGGGGGGGGGGGGGGGGAGAATCCAGAGGGAGACGCCTTTAACCCGCCGACGCCGGAGGGGCGAGGAGTGTTGGATGGGCGAAGTTGGCAGAGGTCCTGCCTGTGAAATGAATTTTTTTTTTTTTTTTTTTTTTTTACCTCTGCAGCCGCTAACTATGAGGGATTGGCCTAAACGGATCGGTTCCGGTGCGCCTCGGAAAATCGCTAATTCGCCCCGCACAAGTTGGTCGGGGAAAAAAATAAGAACGTCGCAGGAAAATGGCCGGGTGGTAAAGAGCAAAAAAAAAAAAAAGAAAAGTTGAGGACAGCAACCATTATCAATTAAAGGCGATAACGGAACACATTTTTAAGGATTCGCCGATACCGATACCGATACCAGTGTACGAAACTAAACTTGTAAAAAAAGATCCCGACACAATATACGACATTCACGATGACGTCACGGAATTCCGCCGTCGTGCATTGTGGTACCCCGTGGTACTCGGCGCCATATGCGTGTATAACTACCGCTCACGGTGAATCCTTCTGTGTTTGTCTTGAAATGACGATAGAAACTAGAATGGAATATTTAAAAAGTTTGGGGCACGAATGAAGATAAAAAAAAACTATTTGTTGGTTCATAAGAACACAGAAAAAACCTCAATGTTTCGATCTCGGAGAGCCATTCCTCTGAAGAAGGAAGGCAAATTTCAAAAACTGCCTAAAGTTTGGTGACGTTTCTTGCCACTGCGCTGAACACCACCTCCTCCTCCTCCTCCTCCTCCTCCTCCTCTGCCTCTCTCTTCCCTTCCTCTCGCTCCAGAAACTGGATGCAACCTTTCCTGCTGCAGCCTCCCAATGTGCACAGTCAGCAGTGTCGTCAGCGTAACCCACTGTGCATTTGCATCATTGCCCCTCCGTGTGTGTGTGTGTGTGTGTGTGTGTGTGTTTGTGTGTGTGTGTGTGTGTGTGTGTGTGTGTGTAGCCTCCTAATGAAGAGAGACAGTCTCTGCTGGGGTCCCTTTTTTTTTTTTTTTTTTTTTTCGTCAAGCCATAAGTGTTCTCGGGTACAGTCGGCAGACGGTTGTTTGCGTATGCGTTCGTTCCCGCGGTTCCTTCCTCGCTGTTGGTGTACATACATGAACGTGTGTGTGTGTGTGTGTGTGTGTGTGTGTGTGTGTGTGTGTGTGTGTGTGTGTGTGGTGTGTGTGTGTGTGTGTGTGTGTGTGTGTGTTCATGTGCGTGTTTGTGAAACGAGATCCAGGTCCCGGCCTCTCCATTTCTCTCTGCAGGTAATAAAAATATAGAGTGCCCTCCAGATCCCTTTATAGAGAGAGAGTTGAGACCGCAGCGAAATCTAGGACAGGCTCCATTGATTTGGAGGCTACAGTATTACTGGCCATCACAGCCTCGGCAATATGAGAGGCCCTTTTTTTTTTTAAATCACACAGCTTCCCTGAGCCCAGAGGGAGGAGGAGGAGGAGGAGGAGGAGGAGGAGGAGGAGGAGGAGAGGAGGAGGAGGAGAGGGGGAGGAGGGGGACTATCCCGACTTTGTTTCCTCTCCTCTGCTTCCATTGCCACAAAGTAAAGATGCACTGATACCACTTTTCTGAAAGGACAAGTACTAACCTTTAGCAACTTGCCGATACCGAGTACCGATACTGGTACCAACCTTTCGCAACTTGCCGATACCGAGTACCGATACTGGTTCCAACCTTTAGCAACTTGCCGATACCGAGTACCGATACTGGTACCAACCTTTAGCTACTTGCCGATACCGAGTACCGATACTGGTACCAACCTTTAGCTACTTGCCGATACCGAGTACCGATACTGGTACCAACCTTTAGCTACTTGCCGATACCGAGTTCCGATACGAGTACCAACCTTAGCAACTTGCCGATACCGAGTACCGATACTGGTACCAACCTTTAGCTACTTGCCGATACCGAGTACCGATACTGGTACTAACCTTCAGCTACTTGCTGATACCGAGTTCCGATACGAGTACCAACCTTTAGCTACTTGCCGATACTGAGTACGAATATGAGTACTCGCTTTTAACTTTATGATACCAAGTACCAATACAAATAATAATCTGTAGCTACTTGCCAATGCCGAGCACCGACACGAGTACTAACCTTTCACGAGTAGGTACTGGATACCGTTATCAGTAATCGGTGCATCACTACCTCAAAGTTTAATCATATATTTTGTACTTTGCCTCCTGGTCTTCCTTTCAAAGCTCCTCATATCGGAGAGGGTAACACGAGCAGAGTCCAACAGTCTTGTCAACAATGAATTGAATTGAAATTTACATTTTTATTTAGCGAGCCCGCCGGGCTCCCGGGTCCATTAAACGTGTTAAAAGCCCATTGTCCCGATTTCCCAAATGTCAATCGCATTCTCTTCTCAATTTGGTTCCAATCCAACTGAAGTGATTGGTGCCATTTCAAAAAAAAAAAAAAAAAAAAAACCTGAGCTTTTCACACTTCAAAGGTGTGGGGAGAAAAAATGTTTTTCAGAGTGTCTCGTCCTCTTGGATCGGGCTCTTCCAGATCTCTTGAGAGCGTTGGAGTGTTCCGGGTCGGGGCCAAGAACCGACCCCCCCCCTACCCCCCCTCTCGTCTGGCTAAATAAGATAAGACCCTGTCATTGTATCCCTCCACTCCACAGCCCTGACCGCATCAAATATTCATGGGCCCACAGCAGACTCTTAAGTAAACTGGCCAATTTGTTGCGGAAGACGTGCATTAAGATTGGCTGGGCCGATACGCGACTGCCCCCCCCCCCCCCCGGGGAGGGACGGACCAGACAGGGGTGGCCGGCTGCCATTTTGGCACTCCCGTCTCCATTGTTGCAGCACGTGGCGGTCTGGTGGTGAAACGGGGTGGGAGGGGAGCGAGGAGATAACAAGAGGTCACCGGGAAATCCGACTTTGGCCCGTCGAGGAGGACGACAAAGGAAAATGGAGTGGCGTCTAGATGCTGTTACGCGATGGCTGCCGTTAGCATACGGATGAGTTGTCGAACAACTTAACAGATCGTATCACGGCGGCAGACAAAACACACACACACACACACACACACACACCATTGCCAAAACACTTAGATTTCCACGGAAAGCCCCATCTTCACATTATATCCCACCCCGAGGACAGAAGTTGACAAATCGCTAAAGCGCATTTTCGTTTTGCTTTACGGCCCGCGGAAGTTGAGCGCCACAATTTTACGCTCGGCGACTCCCCGTAGGGCATCCGATGGAAATGAGCTGAGGAGTTCGGTCGTTCTGTCTGCGGGAACGTCTGTTGGAAGGAAAAGGAGGGGAAGAGGAGGAGGAGAGAGGCTTCGGCAAACTCGGGGAGCGCCGGCCTCGGTTATCGGGTCACTCCCGCGGAGGACCGGCGGGCGTTTAGAGAGCTGACCGGGTTGCCGCATGACCCCCCCCCCCCCCCCCCCCCCGACAGCCTGCTCGTCGTCTGGCACCGCGAGAACTCTGGGGGATTGGCCAGACGCTGGTTGTGAATATTAAATGTGACATTCGTTTACCGAGAGAAGAAAGGAGAAACGGGGGGGGGGGGGGGGGGGGGGTACTAATAAGACTAATGCCAGGTGAAACCAGCTCGCGCTTTACTTCCCGCGGAGATTATATCGCTCTTTGTCGCTTTTTTTAACTCCTTCCCCTTGAAATTTTGTCGCCGAAATCCACAGAACGCCATTCACACCGGCTGAAACTTGAATTCGCCGGCGTGTAAAGAGCTTATTTCTTCCGCCCTCTGAGAGGTTTGATTGTCGCCTCAATGGGCTCCGCGCTGAATGAGGCCATTTACATGCTAATAGCCGCGCGCTGCGATTTTCCCTTATCATGTATGTAAATGAACACTTTTTTTTTTTTTTTTTTTTTTTTTTCTAGATCTGTGTTGGCCTAATACAAACAGCCGACAATATGCTGACTTCAAGTTTGACGCCGGGTTTATTTATTCATTCGGTAATTAAACACTGCCGACGCACACGATTCTCCGTTGATAGGCTTGTTAGCATTCATTAAGTCTAACGAGGGACGCGAATCAATCCATCACACCTGTGGGGTTTGTTTTTTTTGACACGCGTGTGAGTTCCACCCATACCCCGGCGGAAAAGCTGAATGACGGATAAGCCATACGCCGCGGCGTGTGGGAGTGTTTGCGTTGGAGGAGCGGGTTATTAACGCGGGGAAGTGCAGAAGAAAAAAAGGTAAGGATGAAGGCAGAGCGCGTGGGTGCGGATGAGGATTATTCTGAGCTCTGCCATCTGTAAACAGGCGGACAGGTTTGTTTCCGCCATGAAAAAGCAGCATAAACAAACAATTAAAGACAGCAGACGGAATGCTCCAGATGAAAGCAACGATTGTATTCCGACCTTTTTTTTTCTTCTTCCAGCCTCTCAATAAGCTTGAGGAACGAGCTTTGCAGTAGTACTCTTCGTACCAATACGAGTATCGAGTATATGTTATGTCCAAGTATTAAGAGGAAGTGAAAGCAACTCATCAGTTTAACTGCTCAGTGGCTCAAGATGGAGTTTAGCCGAGCTGATGCTACATGCTAAATGCTACATGCTAAATTGTTTCAGGGCTCACGCACAAACCATGCTACATGCTAAAGAATTCTGAGGCTCACACACCAACGATGCTACATGCTACGTACCAAAGAATTCCGAGGCTCACACTTCAACGATGCTACATGCTACATGCCACATGCCACATGCCAAAGAGTTTCAGGTTTCACACACCAGCGATGCCACATGCTACATGCTAAATTGTTTCAGGGCTCTCACACCAACCATGCCACATGCTAAGGAATTCCGAGGCTCAAACACCAATGATGCTACATGCTACATGCCAAAGAATTCCGAGGCTCACACCCCAACGATGATACATGCTACATGCTACATGCTAAATTGTTTCAGGGCTCACACACCAACCATGCTACATGCTAAACTGTTTCAGGTCTCACACACCAACCATGCTACATGCTAAATTGTTCCGAGGCTCACACAGCAGCGATGCTACATGCTAAATTGTTTCATGGCTCACACACCAACCATGCTACATGCTAAAGAGTCCCGAGGCTCACACAGCAGCAATGCTACATGCTACATGCTCAGGAGTTTAAGTATGCAGTAGTACTTTGTGGAAGTAGCTCACAGCAACGCAGAACCTTCGCGTACTGTTTGCGTATAGAGTATGAATTAGACATGATGGCATTCGACAAGTACTCGTATCAGTACTCGGTATTATCACATCTGTTTTATGGTTCTACACGAAGTCTCCGCCTCTGAGTCTGTTTCTGTAGAAAGTTCCTGGACGTTGATTTAACTTTTTGTCAAGGAAACTTTAGAATGGTCATTCAAGACTAATAATGTATGACTCTTTGTTTCATATCTTAAAAATAGGTTGGTCCTCCCTACTACACCTTCATTCTGACTCGTCCTCGACTTTTACCACCTCTGGGATATTTTCAATCTCTTTGTAAAAACTTAAGCTTTGTTTACCTGTATAGGTTCAAGTACATAATCAAAAAAGAGTTATTTCTATCCACACGTGTGTGTGTGTGTGCGTGCGTGTGTGTGTGTGTGTGTGTGTGTGTGTGTGTGTGTGTGTGTGTGTGTGTGTGTGTGTGTGTGTGTGTGTGTGTGTGTGTGTGTGTGTGTGTGTGTGTGTGTGTGTGTGTGTGTGTGTGTGTGTGTGTGTGTTGCGATGACAGATTCAGAGGTCACACCCATAAAAAGTAAAGGGGACATTTTGAGAAGGAGAGGAAATCCAATTAAGAACCTCTGAAAAGTCGTGGTGGCATTTAACAGATAACTCTTCTCTCTCGGCAGCCGGTGCGAACGAGTCCGGCCGCCCTAATAATAACCCACCGCCTCCAAGTTATAGTCTTATACTGTATTTTGTCTACGAAAAGAAGAGTTACGTTCCCATTCACAGCCAAGATGAAGGTATTAGTCCCTAGCTACGGTAACGACCAATCACGAGTGGGCTTTATCCATCATGTGTTTATGCATGTGCACACACACACACACACACACACACACACACACACACACACACACACACATACACATATGAAGACCCATCATTCCCTGAAATACGCGTATTATCCCAAGGTGGATAAAAAAAAAAAAAAATCAATGAAAAGCAATATTCCTATTGGATTTAGTTTATGCCATCGACCTATTTCTGTGAGCTGGTACGTAGATCATCTGCGCGGCGGTGAGTGGTCGACCTCCTGACCTCCATCCAGGGTCACCGCATTAATGCTCAGCCGCGCTCCCGAGATAGCAAGTTTAGCCGTCATTGGCGTTATGGATTTTTGAGGAGGGTGTCCAATTGAAGTGGCAGTTTTTTGACCTGTGGGTCAGATTTGGGGTCGTCTTCTCGATGCCACGTGTCAAGTTATGAAATGAAATTTGCTAAAAGATTTTAAAGGTGATATAAGGGGGGGGGGGGGGGGTGGGTCAACCCTGCATGCGCGGCTCACTTAGTTTACCTTCCACTCAACTTCTGGATCATTTCATCCAATTCGGGGTCAACAATTGATCTTTCACTAAGCCCCGCCCCCAAAACGAACCCATAGCGTTCACTTGTCAACTGCCCGAGCAACAGTAACTAAGGGAGGCGGGACTTATCCAGGGGTCAATTGGCCTCAAAAGTACTTTTTTAGGACGACACAAGAAAACCAAAATCTCAAAATCTTTAACCCTGTGTGTAGTATTTATTGGAATACCATAACCCAGAGTGTTATCAAAGGATATTTGATTTGACATTTTACCATTTATTGATTAAAAAGTCTCCAAACGAGATGCGTTTCTCATTGGATTAGATACGAGCACCATTGTCTTACTTAATGACGTGCTACTTTAAGAAATAAAAGCTTAAAATGTGATTTTTTTTTTCTCTATATATAGTTATAAGGCACCAAAAACTAATAGCAGAAGATCGAGGGTGGGGCTTCGACAAAATGTCCAATTCTTCGTTTATTATCCGCTCATCAGTTTGATTTGTCATCGACGTAAGTTATCAAATATGCTCACATCTAATGGATTCCCTAGGATCGCGTATATAAAGTGTTTTTTTCTCGGAGTGAGTCGGCGCCGATCGATGCCCCACAAGACCAGAACCCGTGTTGCTTTGTCCCTCCGCCGCCTCCCCACCCAAGCGTTCCTCTGATCTTTATGTCTTGAACCCGACGTCACCAAGTGACACACGGTGGCAGGAGAGCGACCCGGCGACTCGTGGCACCGCTCGTCTGGGAAGATAATGAGTTCCCACAGGCCGGGGCGCCGAGAGGCTGTGAAGGTGTACGAGTTTGTCTCTCTCTCTCTCTCTGTTATTAAAGTGTGGAGATGCAGAGCCTACAGAGAGACGGGGGGGTGGGGGGTGGGGGGGATTCTTTAAACTTTAAACTTCAAAATGGCCCCGGTTTGGTCAACCCCCGGCAGGATTTGGCAGTAATGAGGACCGGTTCTGCTCCCTCCGTCTTGCTGCCCCTCTGTCAGCTTCTTTCCTTCCCCCGTTCTCTCGGCTCCTCCGCAGACAACAGATCGCTCCCGGGAGAACCCGCCCTAAAACATTATCCATCATGTTGACAGCTGCCGAGTCTTAAAGTGAAGAAAATATCATGTACTACCCAAAGATAAACTCCTCCAAGCTCCTCCGCTCTGTTTTTCTTTCCCCCATTGCGTCGACGTCTCTTTCACTCCTCCCTGTCAGGGCAGGTAGTAAAAGAGGCCACAAACGCTACGTTCGATACCTGATATTAAAAAAAGAAGAAAGAAATCCGGTGTTCATAATCAAAAGGCATCTTAAATCCATATCCGACAGATATTGTAGCGCCGCCAGAGCCTCGCCAGGAATGCGGCGATACAAGTCAACAGACAATCGGCGGGCAGTAAGTCACCCGGGCTGTATATGTCCTTGTAAAAATAAAACTGTACACATTTAAGTGTGGTCAAGAGGGATGGGGGGGGGGGGGAGATATATGATGGAGAAATGAAGGAAAGAGAAACCCAGAGGAGAGATATTTAATATCGCGGTTTTCATTTTTGAAAAAGAATGGATTAACCTGTGTGTGATGTGGTCAAAGGTTAATTAAAGGAAGAAAATGTAGAATCGGGCTTTGTTTTTAAAAAAATAAAATGCCAAAAAAATCCCAAAACAACAAAGAGGAAGACCAAAAGAACTTCAGCGAAATAGAAACGACACAGAAGACGGCCAGTTACAAGCCAAAGCCACCGGGTGGCGACGATCACACGCCGGCGTCGTTATCAGAACTTTTCCTCAACTTTCCGTGATTCAATTGTATCAATTTCTTCCTTCCAATTCTTTCCCGTCGACTCACGCCGTCGTCGGGAGACTGAGACGGTAAAAAAAAAGAGAAAAAAAAAGTGAATATACCGAAACTCGGGTTGGCGAATCCGCGTGGCCTCCAGCCTCAGGACAGAAATTCCATGCGGATTGTTCCGGAAAGAAGTTTTTACACCACACACACACACACACACACACACACACACACACACACACACACACACACACACACACACACACACACACACACACACACACACACACACACACACACACACACACACACACACACACACACACGCAGGAAATGAGGAAAGTTGGAGAAAGTACATTCTGTTATCTCGCGGGACAATTCACCAAAAGAGGAGTCAAGTGCATCTCACGCTTCTTCTTCTTCTTCTTCTTCTTCTTCTTCTTCTTCTTCTTCTTTTTTTTCATCCACAGACATTCTTGCCTGTATTCAGTTACGACTCCTCCAAGGTCTGCACGGGCTGAACGGAGGCGGAGGTAAGGAGCGGGGCGAAGCGGGAGGATGGAGGACGAATGTGCTCAGGTGTGTGACGACGCCGTGAGGAATGATAAAGAGACAGAAGGGGAGAGACTTTTTAAACGGCGCCAAGGCCGACATGCTTGGATTTATGTGTTCCAGCGGCGCTGCTGACCTTGTGAAGCTCCTAAAAACGCTTTGATTTCACGCGGCGCGGTGACACCGTCCATTTCCGCCGGGTGGGGTTTTTATTAAGTGAGGAGCAACAAACAGACATTTTAAGAGGCGCTTTAAAAAAAAAAAAAAGAAGATCCGCCCTCAGACACTCTCGTGCCGCCGTAAATCTAGCATCTGTGATCTTCAAGGCGCGCGGGAGTTATTGTGTGACTCGCAACCTCGTCCCTTTGATGTGTCCAATTTATTCCCCCCGCAAAGATAATTTCTCGCCAAGTGGCGAGCGTTTGGCGTGAGAGCTTCCCGATTCAGACAATGACCGCATCGGGGCGTTTTCGACATTAAAGGGCCTTTATTTCCGAGCTTCTTCCGCGACGACGACGTTGTTTAGGTGGGAAACACGGAGCGATTTAATCCGGAGTTGAAAGGTGGATCGCCTCGAGGGAAAAGTTGTGAATCAATAGATCAAGAGCGCTAAAAATAGAACACTGAAGCTTTGTAAGATCTCTCGCGAAATCAAACGGCTGGTAACTGCAACTGAGCAGGAGTCTGCAACCTGCGGCACTTTGGCCCGCCCATTTAAAACTTTCAAAGCAAAAGGTTGCAGCTGCAGGAGTTGCCAGGGGGTGTCACAGCGTTTCTGAGGAGGTTGAGAAAGCTCGATAGGGCGGAGATCGAGAATCACGGCGTGATTTCACTCGTTCGTCGTAGTTTTTTTAATTGCAGTATTTTTTTTTTAATGTTTTGGTGTCATAAGCTCTCTCACTGTGGTTTATATTGTGGAAGAAAGTGTTTTTGTTAATATACACAAATACTCATACCCCACCAGAAGTGATTGCTTTTAAAAAGGAAGTGATGGATTTTAAACAGGAAGTGATTCATTTGAAACCGGAAGTGATTCTTTTAAACCGGAAGTGATCGTTTTAAACCAGGAAGTGGTCACTAAAACCCGGAAGTATACCTGAGCCATGTGTCCAGTGCCAGTGTTTGAAGCCACGGGTGTTTGGATCGGTCTCCAGCGGCTTATTTTGGTGTATCAAAACTATATATATGAAACTTAAACAAGCTGTTACCCTCATTTTAAAGGTTAAACATGTTTAGTGGCTCGGGATGGGAACTGAAAACCGGTTCTCGTTGCAATACTTGTGGATATTTCATCAAAGGGCGGAAATTACAAATAATACCCAGAAACATTTGCGCACATGGCAGCGATAACTTTGAATGAATGCCGCGTTTCTTGAGTGACTCTCAACCCAGCAGCAAGGTTCGTCCTCAATATTGGTACTCGGTATTGTCAAGTAGCTAAAGGTTAGTACTTGTGTGGCGGCTCCAGTTAGATTTTGATTTGGTGGGAAGTGACAGAAACGTCTCATTTGGTAGTAAAGGTTGCAGACCCCCTGGTATAGAGAAACTTGAAGACAGCGCTTCCAGAGCCTGATCGGAGCGTAATGATAAGAGTAGAGTCGGTGAGGGGGAGGCGAGCGCTCTATTCACAGGAGGAAGAAAAAGAAAAAGAAAAAAAAAAAAAAAGACAGAACGGAACAGTCGGAATGTGACAGCGGAGCAGCAACCTTGAAACCTTAGGTGGGCGAGAGAGGAGCCGGAGGGGGCTTTATGTTAGCGAGCGAGCGAGGGGAGGGAGATCATAGGCCTGTTGCCGCACAATGACAAGAGCCTCGGCGCGGTGACAGAAGGGAGGGGGGGGGGGGGTCTCTCTTCGGCCTGCATGTCTTTACACTCTACTATGCACAGAAATTGGATTTGAAATCCACTATATCAATGCACGTCCTCGCACGCGCGTCGTCCTGTTTTACAGGACCGAAGGACAACTGCGAAGGTAATTCACGGCTTATCAAACGCTCATGTCAAAAATACTTCCTCGTTGCAAACCCATATGTAGCATTTGTATATTGGCAGCCTTCCTGCTTCATGCCTGAAGTGTAACATCTATAGCGTTTCCTCTTTTTTGACCTTTTATCAGCCACTATAATTAAAAAAAACAAAAACAACCTTGCCAATCATTTCAAGGCACTTTCACAGAGAAAAAACCCAATAATTCACCACGAGCAATGATTCCCATTCTAACGGGATGAAACCTGCAGAACCAGATGTGTTAATAAAGAACATTTGTGCATTTGAGGTATACAAACCCTTTTCTTGACATTTCCAGATATAATGAATGGTTTCAGAGCTATGGAACGTCTGCATGCCAAATCCAGGCATAAGCCGTGGATAGAGTTCCTGTCAAAACCAGCACTAGTTGGACGTGTCACGTCTATTTTATAAAATATCACACATCACATTTTTCTTCACATTCCTTCACTTTTTGAGTTTGACGCGTCAATCAAGAAGACTGGCGTTTGGCTGCGGTATCGGTGTCCGTCAACTCGATAAATCAAAGGCCCGTCTCAGTGTTTCGAACACGGACGTCAAGCTTGGAATGGTTCGCACGCACACAATTCACGCAACCTCAAAAAGGGGACGGATGAGTGGAATGAAAGGACATTCCTGGCGATTATGCAATATTTCCCAGCAATAAGCAGCATTTAGAGGCTGTGTTGTCTTATTCTGACGAAAACAGCTTGATTCTATTGGGACAAATTGACAATATTAGGGTTTTATTTTTTGGTAGTTTTTATTAGTTTTCGAGACCACCTTTCCATGGTCTTGGTCTTGACTCGGTCTTGGCCCCTTAAAGTCTTGGTCTCGCTTTAGTCTTGGGATGCTCTGGTCTTGGTCTTGGACTCGGTCGACGACAGCACTTCGTTTATAAGGCGTATGGTCGTCCCTCAGGCTGGATCAGACCGTCTTCCAACCCCTCCGGTCTGGCACGACGGTTGAATCGTATAAATTTGACTATCATCAGCGTAACATTTAGTTTGAGGGAATGCGGTCACGATTTTTTTCCTCAGCCAAACCCCTACAAACACTTTGGAAAAACAACCGAATCCCCATCTAAACCCACGAATTCCCGATACACCTTAAACAACACTATTTACCTCCGTTCTCTGCAGGATACTTTTTTAAATTTTTTTTATAATACATTTAAATCTTTCATAGCCGTGGAGCATAATTTCATGCAATTTTTTATTTTTTTTTTTCCAGACGACCTTGGCCTGCACAGACACACATCCAGAATATGCACACACACTCTCTCTCTCTCTCTCTCTCTCTCACATATGCCTTCTTCCCCTTTAGGATAGCATCCGTTGGATGAAAGGTACACCCTCCCCCCCCCCCTACTACCCACCACCACCTCCCCTCACCCTTCTTCCCCTCTCGCTCTCCTCTCAGTTGTCAAACATCAAAAAGAAGGGTTGCTGTTTCCAAAAAGACTTACCCAGAGCTCCGAGGGGAGGGGTTGGGGGTTTGGGTGGGAGGGTGATAGATAGAAAGAGAGAACATAGCTGACGTTCTGGCTGTGAGCCTGGTGCCTTATTCATGCCCGACACACTCCCCCTGTGTGTTGGGTGAGGACAGGGTTCCACTGATTAGTTGCGAGGGTGTTCTAAAAGAAAGAGAAGGTGCCAAGCCGCCGCCTCTAGCAAAGTTACACAGAAGGAGAGAGAGAGAGAGAGAGAGAGAGAGAGAGAGAGAGAGAGAGAGAGAGAGAGAGAGAGACTGTGGACTGTTGCAATGATTAAGTCATTTCTTATACTCGCCTTTGAGTGCCTCGTCTTTGATGCTGTAGGAGAGAAGAAGAAGAAGAAGAAGAAGAAGAAGAAGAGGAAGGAAGGAAAAAAAAAAAAAAGCCCCTCCCACACAGACATCATTAAAGAACAGAGGAATTGTCTCTCAAGTTGGATGAAGTGGATGAGGTGGGGCGGTGATGGAGAGAGCCAGTCGTGGGGGTGGGGGGGTGTGCGGATGTCAGGCGATTCATCCGTAAAGACACAACATGGCAGATTTGTATCGCGGCGTTGTCGTTTTGTTGTCTTTGTTCTGTCTGTGCAAACGCGTCCGTTTGGTTTGCTGAAGGCGCCGCTGCATTATTGAACGAGTGTGACTTCGACGCAAGCATTCGCATTGGTGCGTATTGTTTCACTAACTTCCCAAGGCAGCAAGACGCTTAATTCACTGTATCGCTTTCCGAGATATGATAGAGTTGTTGAGAACTTTGACATTTGTGCTGCCACCTGTTGGTAGGGGGGGGGGGTTGACAGGAGACACGAGCATCGGAATCATGGGGAAACTGGACGACTTGAAGGCATCACCTCGGCGCGTAAGACAATGAGGAAATGGTTCAAAACAAAGCCCGTTCTGCCAGACTAATTATCAGCGCAACTCACTTCACAGGAATGTGAAATTATCGGCGGCTCTTCGTCGTTCCAACTGTCGCACCAAGACAACACATTTCGCTCTTTCCCGGCCAAACTCTCGTCTCGCGCTGATCCAAACCCTCCTTCCAGAATATTCTTTTTTAAAAATTGTTTTTTAGTTTTTTGGGGGGTCCATGGTTTTAATGAAAGCTCTCCCCTCAAGGTGCATCTCCATGCCGTAATGTATGGTCGAGTGTCTGGGCCTATTTGCCGTTATAACACTTGAATCTAATCAGAGGATAGGCCACTTTTAGAGTGTTTGGAGAAACCACTTGTGCCCACAGGCAATCAACACCTCATCAGACGGCCCCCCTCTCTCACGTGGAGAGGGAAAAAAAAAAAAAAAAAAGGTGCACGAGGCCCCAGCAGAGAAGAGCACAATTTCACCTCCTTGTCTTTCTTCCACTTTTCCGTCTTTGCCTTTCGCCCCTTTGTCCCGCTCCTCTTTCAGACTGAACCCCGTCGACGCCACGTTTCGTGGCGACGGAGCACGAGCATTTTCAGAAAGTGGCGTTTTCACCTCTTTACACGGCGACAGTGCACAAGGGTTTTTTTGGAAAGCGTCGGTCTGGCTCATTTCACACGGGGGTTGAGCATGAGCGATTTCGCAAAGTGGTGTTTTCGCGAATGCACATGGCATTGGAACCCGATCGTTTCCAGAAAGTGGCGGTTTTTTTTTGCCTGTTTACACGGCGTTGTAGTCACAGTATTTCCATAAAGTGGCATTTTTGCTCATTTACACGACGACTGAGCTTGAGTATTTCCGTAAAGTGGCGTTTTCGCACATTTGCACGACGACAGAGCACAAGCGTTTTCGTAAAGTGTTGTTTTCGCTGTTCTATATGGCGTTGGAGCGGGATCATTTCAAGGAAGGGACGTTTTTGCATGTTTACACGTCGACGGAGCGCGAGCGTTTTTTTGGAAAGTGGCGTATTCGCTCATTTACGCGGCGTTTTTTTTTTTGGGACCGTTCCACTTTCAAAAATGTGTGTCCGAGCACTGTTGTCATGGAGACGGACGCCCAAAACGCAACAAAAAGTTTTGCACTTTCACTTAAAGTCGCCGCCGTGTACACGGGCTCTTCAAACACAAACAAAGTACTCTGCTGTGATTCATCGCCGCGCGCTGAGAAATACTCCCTTTAGGTTTGCCTTCGAGTGGCATCACAGGACGTGAAATTAGATTTTCCTGATTGTTTCTGCCTTTATTTCCTGCGCCGATGACAGCTGCGTCCAAAAGAGGCCGACGTGTGAATGATTGCTTTCCAGCACGTCCGGTAATCGAGTGGCTCAAATTGCCCGCATCACGTTTTGACGGCGGCGGCGGTTGTCGGGTGGGGTGGGGGTGGGGGTGGGGGGGGGGCGAGCACTTACTACAGATTTCGATTCAGAGGGAATAATCTACGCCGTCGTCACCAGGTCGCCGTGCGCGTCTTCCACCCGGGCGCACTCATCCTGCCACAGAGGGAATGTCTGATGTCTGTTCTCTGCGAATAGTCCTCCACCTGTTTCCCGACGATTTCCCCGTCAGGAGAGACAGTCGGAGAGGGAAGCTGGTGGGGGTGGGGGGGGGGGGGGGGTGTAAGAGGTAAGAGCGAGAAGAAAGGAGACGTAATACACACAGACAGAGACACACTAATGATGTTGTCAGACAGCCTTTGCCAGTCTTTGAACACACTCCCGGTTGTGTTTTGCGAGCGCGCCTCCGCCGCGGACTGGCACATCCGAGCGCCAGACAGGCGCTCCATCACTGTCAAGTGGCAAATTTGGAGGGAGAGGCGGCTTCCTGCAGTTTGCAACGGATCTCAAACGGCCCCGTTTGTGCCTGTCAGTCGACGGGGCCTTTCATTCCGACGGCGGCGAGAACCAACAACGTCAGACTCCACTCGGGCCGTTTCATCTCGCGGGTATAAAGGGAGACAAACAAGCCGCTTACGTTCTCCTCAGTCTCGGCGTCACGTGGTCCCAGACTCTATAGGATGCAATTTCCGACGGCAGATCCCCCGTCATTCTCTGGAGCGCTGTTTGTCGCGGCGTGATCGTCGTAACCACTTCCTGTTTCCTCTCTCTGGCGTCAATCACGGCCTCAATGACTGACACATTAATCAAGGTGCAATCGAAACGTTGCCCAACTGGATGAAGGGTAAGACTCTCCGTGTCGAGTCCCTTTGACCGCTTCATGTTCATCGTGGGGTTTCATTCGCCTGGGGTTGACCGTACAGCTCCCGTATAAACTGCTGCATTTGGTCAAAGTCCTGCTGGTTCCACCGGTAATTGCTCCGCCTGTGGCTTCAGTGTCGTTTTTCTATTCCTGCATTTAGATGTTTGCTGCAACAACAGAAAATTCACAACCTTCGTCGAGGTTTTGCGGTCTGTTTCCATGATAATGGCGCTCAGAGCCACTGAAAGCGCAACTTTTGGAAAATACTCAGAGAACTTTTAAAATATTGCGTTTATCGAGGATTGAAACTATACATTTTTTGGAAAAGTTTATTGATAAGCGGTCAGAAAAACAATGATGCCTATATGGCCGCCAGCTTGGATTTTACAAAATGGCTGCCATCAATAACGAGAAGCCCAGAAATCCAATGACATCCAAATTAATGAGTTAGAATCAACCACAAACTTATCTGACTTAAATTATTTGTGTTTCTGAATATTTTACAATATTACACAAACATGTCCTAATGACCAATTTATTCTACAATATTAGTATTTGTGCACGAACTGCTGTAAAGAGTGCCTCAATACATTGGAGCCTTGGATTCCTTCAGCCCTGAAAATGGTCGTTTCACGACCAAAATAAAAGTTCTAGGTCATTTAGAAACTGAGATATTGACGAAAACGTTCATTTTACGGCCGCCATCTTGTCAAATCCAAGATGGCGGCCATATAGGACTCGGGGTCAAATGGAAACACAGTGAACCCGACTCATAGACATTCATAGTGCGTAGACAATCACGTTCCGGCCCGCACACACATTTGCAAGCCCAGACTGACATCTGTCTGCAAATGTATGGATCCACACACACACACACGCACACACACATACACACACACACACTCACACACACACACACAGTCGATTTACAGGCTCACAGACGAGACATGAATATTTAAGAGGCTTCAGTCTGCTTGTGTTCCATATATGTCACCATCAGAGTCTCGAGAGCTGGTTGGAGGGCAGGGGGCTGATGAGCAGCGGGTGTGTGTGTGTGTGTGTGTGTGTGTGTGTGTGTGTGTGTGTGTGTGTGTGTGTGTGTGTGTGTGTGTGTGTGTGTGTGTGTGTGTGTGTGTGTGTGTGTCTCCTGTGCTCAAAGTGGCCATCTTCATATATCATGTAGCTCCTCCTTGCCAAGAGCGCTGCTTCTGTCAAGTGTGTGTGATGAGCACCCATAAGACCTCTCTGCGCACCTCACCTACCCACCCCCCCACTTCAGTGTGTGTGTGTGTGTGTGTGTGTGGAAGCGAAGGGAAATAAGGCAGAAGGAACATCATGTGCATCTGTTGAGAAAGCAGGTCAGTGGGGTACGTTGGACCTTCTGTGTGTGCGAGAGGCTTCTAATCTCCTCCGATTGGTCAAACTTGCTCAACTTTATTCATTCGCGGGCGGCAATATGTTTTCCGGCTCAAAAGCACGCGAGCAGATGGATATTTAGCATCTTTAATTCAATACGTTCCGTCAAAGTTTACGAGGCAATTATTCTGGGAAACATTTGGGCGGATTCTGTCTGATGAGGCCAGAAAACAGTCGCAGATAAAGAACCAATTAATCTGAGGCGATTACTGCAGATTTTGTTTAGACGTTAGAGGATTTTTACACGCCGATATTTATGTAGTGTGGCGTCACACTGCTGCACACACACACACACACACACACACACACACACACACACACACACACACACACGCACACACCAAACCAAAACAAACACTAAAATCGCTGTTCATCTAACATTCAAGATAATAATATTCATCTCAACCTTCGTTCAACAACTCGCTGAGGTTAAGGATGAGAAGAATGGATTCAACAGGAATATTTTCAAAGTAAAAGAAATGGATTTATGAGCGGATTTGACTCAGAAGTACAATTGACGATCGTCACGGGAAATTCAGGCCCCGTTTACAAAAGTGGGAAACCTCCGTAGCGTTTCGGTCCGTTTACATGAAAGTGATTCCGTCTCCGTAGAAATGTGGGGGGAATGCAACTTTTTGAAAATGCTCCGTCTCCATGGAAATAGGGGAGAACGTAACTTTTTGGAAAATACTGTGTCTCCATGGAAACGAGGGGAAATTCCAACTTTTTGGAAAATGGTCAGTCCCCGTGGAAACTCCGACTGGGGAAAATGTAACTTTTTGAAAACGCGAGGGCTTCGTCTCTGTGGAAACGAGGGACAACACAACTTTTTGAAAATACTGATGTCGCACATGCGCAACACGACCGTTGTAAATATTTCTTCTGCACGTTCGCGTCTTTCCGTACGAACGTCCGTGTTTCACCAACTTTCACAACTAACATGCTAACTGCGTCGTTTATAAAACATCGCCATCTAAACACGAAACTTTTTTTT
The DNA here is from genome assembly GCF_963383615.2 of Lipophrys pholis. Classification (NCBI taxonomy): domain Eukaryota; kingdom Metazoa; phylum Chordata; class Actinopteri; order Blenniiformes; family Blenniidae; genus Lipophrys; species Lipophrys pholis. The sequence goes on along the minus strand of NC_137645.1, from coordinate 8,255,012 downwards.
TGGAAACAGGTTGTGCTTTCTCAATGGGACCTAGTACTCCAAAAGCTACCCTGATATGGAATTATTGTAAAAAAAACAAAAACATTTGACAATACTTGAATACTGTGTGCGATCTTGTTTTCCGGACGCAGGCTTTTAAAACGCCACAGTTGATACCACGTAGTGCTGCGTGTCATCTGTCAACATAAACTCAATCGCGTTGTCTTTCCAGCCGAGGAGCTTCGCGTCAAACAACCCGACACACATCAGATCTGTCCGATAAATTGGTTACAGCTCCCGGCGGGGCCCGCAATGAGATTCCGCTTGATGTCGGCCCCGTTCGGACGCGGCCACGTGGAAAGGGTTAACGACACGACCGGCGACGCCTCACTCTCCACAACGCTTGACGCGACGGGTAAACGACGCCCCCCGCCGAGTCTGACAGGGGGCCTCGCGGCGCTCCGTCACCTCGTGTCCGCTCGCAGCGTGACGCCCGGCACTTGTGATGCCGTGAGATATGCGCGGAGGAACCTGGGCCACTGAACCACACACACTCACCGACACACACACACACACACACACACACACACACACACACACACACACACACACACACACACACACACACACAGCTGGTCACACTGATCTGAGCGCGAGTGAAGCAGAGCTGATGACATAAAGGAGCCACTGTCTGGAAAAATAGGACACCAGTGACGGAAAATCTGCCATAAAGGTGGTTATTATTTTTTTTTTTATAAATTGTCCTTTATACCAAAAGCCTTGTGGGACTGAATTAATTCTATTCGTCTATGAGACAAGCGACCGATCCATGATGCTCCGAGACCGTGCAGTGGTTCGCGCTCTCGCCGCACGGCAACAGTCACCCTGGTTTGAGTCTCGGGTTACAGGAGTGACCTGGTTCATTTTTTTTAAGAAACAGTGGTCTAGAGTATTTGCGCATATTCTCTAAAAATTCTGTATATTTCATTGGTCGTCAATATTTGCCTCGGATTGACCCGACCCGCCCTACTCTTCCTCTGATTGGCTAGTCAGCCTCTTATGCTGCACGGTAACCAGACCTTGACCAATCAAATCGGGTGAATCAGTCAATTGGAGGCAGAGGACAAAAACTAGTCAATCTGGAAATTCTCCTTTAAGATACGATTGGCTACCGTGACAGCTTCTGGGTAGCAGGTGAGTTGGGAGGTATTGCTCAAGGGCCCACAGGCGGCAGTCTGTCACCTGTAGGAATCCGCAGGAAACCGCCACTTCTCACGCGTATCGAACGATACTCGCTCAAAGCACTGGGGGTACCACAAAGCGGGCTTAAAGGGTCCAACAAAGTTGACCTCTCAGAAGTGGGATTCGAACCCTTCGAAGCCTTGCTTCTCCAACCCCTCGGGCCACAACTGCCCCCCGTTGGAAAAGCGACTCGGTTCCTCTCGATGGGACCTAAAAGCGCCAAGTACCCGGGTGTAATTGTCCAGATTGAAGCCAATCCCGTCTTCTCACTGTGCAACATTTAAATGTGACCCCGCGCGAGGCGGAAACGACCGCGTGCCATACGTTGTCCCCTCCCCCAACCCCCCCCGGCTCCGTTGGGGTCCGTTGGGCTCCGCTGCCGTCGCTGCGAGCTTCTGCTACGGGACAATCTATAAGTACTTAGCCGCTGAGGAAATTAGCCGCTCCACCGGCCGGGGAATGGAGAAATCATTGCGGTATGCTTCTGTGCGCCTCTGTAATTGTGTTTCGAACAAAAAAAAACAAAACAAAAAAAAGAAAGTATGGGTGCTCAAGACCTTTTTCATTCCCTCCTCTTCCCTTAAACTAAAAAAAAAAAAAAGCCCCTTAACATGCGAGCTGGAGCTGCGCACCGGGACCCCGCCAGCGCGCCGCAGCCCACCTCATTACCGTCTGATTATGCGAAATCAGCAGAGAGGAGCGAGAGAATCAAAGCCACCACTGGAGATGAGTGAGTTGTACAGTAAGTGTCCCTGCCCCGCCGGATTGGTCGAGGGAGGGGGGGGGGGGGGGGGTGGGAAAAGATTAGACGACCCAGAGACTTGGGGAGATCAAATTCTCTTAGTTTGCCTCCCTCTTGGGCGTCAGAATGAGTTTTTGGCGATGAGGCAGATGTCGAGGTCGATCCTGCAATCTGGGGGGGGAGAAGGCGGGGGCGGGGGGGGGGGGGGGGGGGGTATGAGGAGCACAGGTTTGGGGTAGAGCTCAGAAAATGAGGAAGATCCTCACCGTGATAGCCTTAAAGAATTCTGGGACCCTCACTGAGAGGAAGGGGGGGATGAAACACCGTCATTTATATTCAAGGACAGCTGCAGCCGAGGAGTGGGTGTAAAAAGAAAAAAAAAAAAATCGATGCGGGGGCTTCACCTCGTCTCATCCTGACTTTTTCATCCGCGTCGAAAAAAAGACGTTTTTTTTTGCTGTTTTCAAGATCTGGAATGATGTTTAGAGGGGAAGTGAGCACAGAGATGACACGGAAGGAAGAAAAAAAAAGGCATTCATACACAAATAAGGCGAGAAAAGAGACACAGGCAGCCGTCAGTGCTGCGAGATAACAAGCCCATATTGAGGATGACTGGGGGGGCCGAAGGGGTGGGGTGGGGGTGATAGAGTAAGAAAGTGGTCACGCTTGGCTTCCTTTTGCCATGTAGCTGCCCCCCCACCCCCCTCTATCTCTCCGCCGCACTGACCCTTTACACCACTGGCTCGGCGGCTTATCAGTACTTTCTCACCAACCCCCCCCGGTTCCCCTCGGTCCCCCCCTCCCCCTTTAACGCCAGGCTGGAAACGTAACGCCACAGATATGGGAAGCGTCGCGGAGCGGCACTATCAGCCCCCGACACGGACTGCCCGTCGGCCTGCGGTTCAAGATTTAAAAGTGAAGTGCCGGACTACCCCCTAACGCCCCCCCCCCCCCCCCCCCCCCCCCTCCCCCCCCCCCAACAAGGCAGAAGCGTGTTCGGGAAAGCATGCACAGCACACCTTAGTATCTCTAATGGAAACACGTGCAGCCGTGAGCTGCAGGTAGGCGCCGGCTTCATTGTGCCGCCGGCTGAGACAAACACAATAGCAACAATACTTATCGAGGATGAAAGGGTGTGTGTGTGTGTGTGTGGGGGGGGGGGATTTATCCACTTTATCCAGATTTACATACGCCACTTCCGTTTTCCGACAAACGCATTCACCCCCAAAGCAAATAACCAAAGTAATGGCGTCCAGACAAGCTTTTTGGACGTCGACACAAAGCAATTTTCAAAGTTCGACGGAACCCTGAGACCATTTTTTTTAAACTATTCTGAACTCAAATTGGTTAAAAAAAACAAAAAACTCCATATTTTAGTGCTAAGAGTTCTTGGTCTTGTGTGTCGTGTAACAGGCTCCATCATTCAGATCAATCACGAGCTGGTCATGTGATCATGCGTCGCCTTCCATTACCATTAAATGAATATAAAGCACAGACGACGGGGCCCCGAGCATTTTCAAAAAGTTGCTTTCGTCCTTTTTTCCTATGAAGGCGGACTTCGAGTGTTTCTGAAAAGTTGCGTTTTCGTCCATTGCCACGGAGACAGAGTTGAAGCATAAGTTTGGTTGCCTACCGTTTCCACGGAGACAGAGATGGAGCGTATTTAAAAAAGTGGCATCCCCAACATCCCCACCACCGTCGTAGCGTATTTTAAGAGTACATTCCCCCCCCCCCCGTTTCCATGAAGACGGAGCTTTTTTGAAAAGTTGTGTTTTCCTGTTTCCACAAAGACAAGCCGGGAGCATTTATTTAAGAAAGTCTCTACCACACCGTCCGAGCCTTTTTGAAAAGTTCCACCTTGAGAGCTGTTCTTAACCGTCTTTCGTGCAAAACGACACGAAAGCATTGCACTTGCACTTTTTCGTCACGTAAACGGGTCCAATGACTCGCCCTCTGCGACCAACATCGTCAACGTGTCACAGTCGTTCGCCGCCTCGTCCGAAATCTGCTTTTTAAAGAGGCGGACACTCGCCATCCCAATCGGTCATCAACAGACTCGCGGGTCGCGGCATGAATTATTTGGTGTCCCTGCGCAGGCCTTCTTGGGACATGCAGGGGGTGGAGGGGTGGCGGCGGGTGGGGTGGTGGGGGGGGTGGGGGTGGGGGGGTAGTTTCTGCTGAATCAATAGCCATAAGGAGCCTGGCTCCCGTTTGCTTTCAAGATCTACAGCCAAAAGACCCAGTCATCAAAAGTTAATGAGCTATTTAGATCATGCTGTTTCCTCCACTCGCTACTGAGAAAACCCTGCTGGACTCGGGGAAGGGAAGAAGAAGAAAAAAAAGAAAAAGCCCCCAATGCGTGAGTTTTCTATGGTTTATGTGTCTCCTATAGATCTATAGACCTAGATTGGCAGCTGGGAAGGAACAAAGCAGTGGACGTGGTTATCGTTGCGGTGCAGTTGTTCTCATATTGTTCGGCGTAAACGCTTGACATGGGGCGCAGCCTCGTTTTCTGGCCAGTAATGTCAAAACAAAAAAGCTTTTTATTTATTTTATTTTATTTTTTTCCGGTCTTTTAGTACTTCCAGCGTCACGCTATGGCTTGGCAGCAGCCGCATGACTTGGCTCTTGTCGGCAATTCAGTCCTGTGAGGACGACGGATGTTTTTACTGAATTGCAATTATAAGCTTCTTTTTTTTTTTTTCTCAACTTTCACTTTCGGTCTTGAGTTCCAATGAGGAGAGAGAAGAATTGTACATCTACGTGTATATTTATGCGTTACTGAGGTGACATTTACATTTGAAGTGAGTTTTCAACATTTGAAAATGGATGTAGTGAGCACGCCAGGCCACTAGTTGGCGCCGTGTTTTTGTAATGAAACCACACATGCGATCAGAGAACAAGGACAGGGAAAAGATTTCAAAACATTTTCAAAAAGTTGCATTCCCCCTCCCGTTTCCACGGAGACTGAGCCTTAGCGTGATCAGAATTTGCATTTATCTCTGTTTCCTCGGAGCTGGAGCATGTTCAAAAAGTTCCGCCCATTGCCACGGAGGTGGAGTTGTGGGGTTTTGTCAGAAGCTCCACTTTGGGAGCTGTTTCCGAAAAGTTTTACCCTGTTTCCATCGAGATGGCGTAAGAGCATTTTCAACAATTTATTCGACATAATTCTAGAGCTTTCAAAAACTTGTGTTTTCTCCCGTTTCCATGGAAACAGAGTCCACAATTTTTTTAAAGTTACATCCCCCCCCCCCCGTTTCCGTGTTTTGTCAAAAGTTCCACCTTGGAAGCCGTTTTTTTGAAAAGTTGAATTTCCCCCCCGTTTCTATGCGGACGGAGCACTTTCAAAAAGTTGTGTTTGGAGAAGGAGTTTTTCAAAAAGTGGCACTTTCAGTGGCCCCGAGGGACACAATTCCACTCGTGAGGCGAATCCAACCTGGAATCACCTCAACCTGGTTTCTTTTACTGCCGTTATAATTACGATCTTCCATGACACGTTTACCTCCCTCCCCTCCTTCCTGCCACCTCTGCTCGCTCCTTTACGTCTTTCTTCTTCTCCTCTCCTGCTCCTTCTTCCCAACGCCTTCCACCTGAAGTGATCTAACGATGCCTGAAGCCGACCGGACGAGATGTCGCCCCGGGAAAAGCCGGCGGGGGAAACCCGCCGGCTGTTTCCCCCGGCCACCGGCCTCGTTAACGGGACGCCACATAAATGTTGCAGGGGAGGAAGGAGTTACGGCGGTCTGGATTCCCGACGGGGGGGCGGGGAACGGGGTGGACTCCTCATTAGTGGGACCACAAAACGTGCCAGCGAGCACACGAGAGGCCCGGTCGTTAAGAATTAACCTTATATCTCCACCACCCGGCGGATTTATAAAACATATATAAAAACCCCAACATGGCCGCCTATGCCCCATCCCGTGTTTGAGCTCGTTACTTCTGGGAGTAAGGCGTAAAGTCCACTTCTTCTTCTTTTCAATGTTTCTTGTCGTAAACTTCGGCACGTCTACGACCGGACTTCCCGTGGATCTGGAAGCTTTAAAAGAACGCATGCTCACAGATTGAATAGCAGATTGCGATATTGAGCGATCAGAATCCTTTTTACGACAGTGTTCCAAGTGAAAATGCATCGCTTTTGCGTTTTCGGTTAAAAAAAAGTTTCACGTTTACGTGGCAGTGTTCTTGTTACGCCCCAGCCTAGGAGCTACTGCAGCGCAACATAAAATGCCACCACTCCATTGGTCCAAACAGCCACAAACTACTTCTCAGTGCAATAGTGTTTATTTAAATTGGGGGCTCGTCCATATTTTTTCGCTTTTCCTCGTTTCGTGTTGTGGTTAGTTCGGTGAGTTGTGGTGGGTTTTTTTCTGGTTGGCATGTTTCTCTGTTTACTGTGGCAAAATGGAATTTAAGTTGGAAGATTTCACCACCGAACCAACTTTAGAAAAGTTGGGCAGATACAGAAAGAAAGATTTGATTGTTATTGCAAATTTCTTTGATGTATTTGTGCCACTGAATGTGAAGAAGGAGGATTGCATCCCCAATTTATGTTACGCCCCAGCCTAGGAGCTACTGCAGCGCAACATAAAATGCCACCACTCCATTGGTCCAAACAGCCACAAACTACTTCTCAGTGCAATAGTGTTTATTTACAATGTGCTCTAGTGTACAACAAGCAAATGATGAGTTCTTAACTAATTAATCTAAGAGTGAGCTCTACGATCAAAACAAACTAAAAATCACCCTATGCTGTCAGGGGTTAAACTTACCTAAAAACAAAAGGAAAACAAACACAAAGTCTTTCCTTCCTATCTAACATAAACAAGAGAAAACGATTTAACCCAGAAATGAGCTCACTCCACTAACACACTCTGCAGGCTGCACTCTGGCTGTTTGGCAGGATGAAGATGGTTCCGCCCCTCTGATCCAAGCTCTGCCCCCCTGCGACGTCATCCTTCCTCCTTTTGAACCGAGGACTTCCTGAGTTTGGCCAATCCGGTCGTCGGGACGGCACAGCCCTATTTACATGTTTGATTGACCTGGAGAATGGCACAGGACACAGAAAACACACACATACACGACCACAGTCGTAACAGTTCTAAAAACGAGTTCCGTTGACACAGAGATGCTAGAAATGATGTAGTACGAGCTGGTGCTGTTGTTTTGTTTCCACAGCAATGAATGTTTTCAAAAGGTTGCGCTTTCGCTGTTTCTATTCAGAGTCGGAGCATTTTTTTTTTGGACAGAGTAGAAGCGTTTTCAAAACATTACATTTTCCCTATGTCCATGGAGGTGAAGTCAGAGTTTTTAAAAAGTTGTGTTTCACCCGTTTCCATGGAAATGAAGTTGGAGCTTTTTCAAAAAGTTGTCTTTTCCCCAGTTTCCGTGGAGACAGAGTAAAAGAGTTTTCATAAGGTTGCGTTTTTCTCAGTTTACATGGAGACTGAGTCGGAGCGCTTTTGAGAAAGTTGTGTTTTCCTTGGTTTCCATGGAGACATAGTTGGCGCGCTTTATTAAAGCAGCATTTTGCCCCAGTTCCACAGAGATGGAGTTTGAGAGCTTTTGTAAAGTAGTGTTTTCCTCTATTTACATGGAGACAAGTCTGACCGTTTTCAAAAAGTAGCGATTTCTTGAGTTTCCGAGGGAGACAGAATTACGGCATTTTCAAAAAGTTATTTTCTCAAGTTTTTCTGGCTACAGAGTCGCAGTGTTTTCAAAAAGTTGCATTTTCCTCAGTTAACGTGGCGACAGAGTAGAAGCTTTTTTTTTTTTTTTTATTGTGTTTTTGTTGGTTTTTGCTGAGTCAGAGCATTTTCAAAAAGTTGTGTGTTCCTCTATTTACATGGAGTGTTTTCTCAAGTTTCCACGAAGACAATCAGGGCGTTTTCAAAAAGTTGCATTTTCCTCCATTTCCAGACCGAGTCGGAGCGGTTTCAAAAAAAGAGATGGAGTCGACGCATTTTCGAAAAGTTGTGTTTTCCCCAGTTCCCACGGCCCAAATGCATTGAGACGTCACAGTTTCCACTCGTTTTCGTGCAAATGGGGGGTAAAGCCCCCGGTGTGGACTGATCTTGGGAACGTCTTTGCGCCATTTTCCTCCTGATTCATCCCGCCGCACGACGAGCGGCGGTCCTCCTGCAGCGGCATCATTAGGCGGCGGGTTTCAGCGGCGCCAGGATCCCGCCGACGGCACGAGGCCGACGCCGCTCGCCTTGGCAGGTAAATCAAAGGCTGCTGGCTTGTTATCCGCTTTCATATGCAGCTTGAGGATCCGGGGCGCGCAAAGTAATAAAACAAGTCGCTCGGCGGGAGAGTTCTGATGGTATTACGACCGGCGCGCTGGGTTTCAGGCGTGAGACCCGTGGGCTCGGGCGTATAACTTACCCGGTGTACGCGCGCCCGGTGATGTAGGCGATCGGGTGGGGGTAAAGAGACGCGCATAAACAGGCGGAAAATGTTTTGATTCTTTTAAAAAAAATAAATAAGAAATTCATTTTCAGATTCTAAAAACAATCATAGCTCCTCTCATCACACCATCTTGGTGAAATATTGCTCCATCCCCGACACCACACTCCTCCGCCCGCGCCGACGCCTGACACGACAAATTCCCCCCGGCCGGAAATCCAATCCCGCCTCCGCGTGACCGGGGAGGTACGGTGACGGATGGCTTGTAAGCATCCCACCATGTTTCATCAAGCCTTCCCCTCTTCTTTGTCAGAGCCAGAGACTGAAGACTTCCACGCGGCGCGCCGCACCTTAGGGACGCCGCCGCGTTCAATAATTCAGTGGCTGTTGCTCCAGCCGTGTGGCGAGCGCTCATCGGTGACCGATGAACATCCCCGAGTGGGCCGCCGCCTGGCAAGGATTTCTGTTTCCTCCTCGTCCTCCGAACAGAGAGTGAATTCACCTGCTAATTACCGTGGTCGCCCAGAATTCACGAGATTCAGTTTTATTTATTTATATATTTTTTTAAATCCAACACCTCAGGGCTGCTTTCTGAAGCCACCTTTTTAACGGCTAAAGCTAAAAAAAAAAATAAAAAAATTACATCCACAAGCAACTTAAGTATTTGTTGCCGATCTCGCTCACGAAAATCTTCAAGCTCCATTTCAAACTTTCGTTCCGTCTTCGCGTTTGCGTGTAGGTGGAGAGAGAGACGGAGGCTAACGTCGCAGACGGAGGCTAACGTCGCAGACGAAAGCGTCATCAGCGGCACTAGCATTATGAAGGACTCGTTCGCTGCTGAAGCGAGCTATCCAACCAGCTAATCGGAACACTCTCGTTAATAATCTGCAAAAAAAAAAAAAAAAAAAAAAAAACTATGATTAGCATGTTAGCATTGCTAATGGCACTGACATATATGCATTAGCATGTTGGCCTTAGCTTTAGCGGTGACAGCATCATATGTGTGCGACCTGAGTGGGGGGAATTCTAAAGCGCCGACTCGGCTGTGAGGTAAACGATGATGTCGTCATCCTCTCTCCTCCCCTCCGCGGCCCGCGACGTCACCTAATAACCACAACAATGGCGGGCTACATGCTCCAGGTGGCGCTGCAGAAGCTACCGACACTCGCCGGAGGAGACGCAGGAGCATAGACCTATATGACTCAGAGTTACATAGAAGTCTACGAGCAGGAGTCAACGTCTATACTTCTATGTGTTCCTCTTCTTCTGCCTTTTTTTGTGTGTATTTGGGCAGTCGCAGCGCCCCTAAAGGCCTGGCATATGTACTACATGCCCTTAATCATTATGTTGAGTTGAGTTCAAAGTGACGTGTGGACGTATTTTTTTATTTATTTCTTTTAAACGTCGGGAAGAAACAAGACCAAAAAAAACCCTGATGCGTTTTCACTTAGAAAAAAAACTGTGTTTTGTAAACGGAACCTCAAAATATATTCGAAAAGCCGACTTCACTTTCTTTTAGAGGACCTTATCATCGGTGTCGACAGATGTTCGCACGAACACGGAGGGAATCACACACCTACCCCCCCCACCCCCCTCCGTCATCGTGTCCCATGTGGGTTGTTGAATCAGCAGCAGGGTCTCTGATAGTCGTTATGGTGTGAAGCATCCCTGTAACCCTGGTGGATTTACCCCCCCCCCCCCCCCCCCCCCCCCCCCCCCCCCAACCCCCTCATGTGTACATGTGATGCAAAGCACCCTGCTACCCACCCAGCTGCTTCCTACAGGTGTTGTCGACTGATATAAGCGAGGCGGCAGATACACAAACAGACATCCTCTTACGTGACGAGGTGTCGGAGCTTACCGAGCACCACCACCACCCCCACCACCACCACCACTTCCTACCTGCGTGCGTCTACGGGCTTTGCAGTCGGATGCGTCACCGATTACCTAGCAACCGCAAAACCCGCCGTCGTCATTGGGACCCGCGGGAGGTTCAGCCGCGCACAAACACCCGGCTGCAAGTGAAAGGAGCGCCCATTGAATCCTTGTGTGAAACAGTTTGTCGAAATCCTACAGAAACCAGAGAAGTGTGTAGAAATCATCTCAAAGGGGTGCGTTTTTTTTTTTCTTCTTCTCAGGATTACTCGCATTTATTGCGACGTAGAAGACGGGCGAGGTACGAAGAATAGGCGCATACAGAGAGAGCGACCACGAGCAGGAATACACTAATGGCCGGACCTGCTTCCTGAATTGTTAATAAACCCTCTCAGGAACCCTGATGAGTGTGATTGATTGGGACTGGCCGGTAACAATGCCGACCTCTTCACTGCACTCCAACTCATTTACCTTTTCACCGGCTCGGCCTTTCACTCCCTCTTTTGTCTGACTGCGGCTTCATCAGCGGCGACGCTAAATCAGCTTTTATGCATGAATATGAGCTGAGCGCTCCTCCGCCGCAGCTCAAGAAGAGTCGTAATGTTTCATGTCAAAATCAAGCTTTTTTTTTTTTTTTCCAAAATTACGTTTTCGCCCGGAGTCGAGGCATTTTTGAAAAATTTGCAATTTCGCCCCCATCTTTGGAAAGTTGCGTTTCCATGGAAACGGAGTCAGAGCGTTTTCAAAAATGTACGCTTTCCTCCCTTTCCATGCAGACTGAGTCAGACTTTTTTTCAAAAAGACTGTTTTCCACCAGACGGAGTTGGGGCATTTTTTTAAAAGTTGCACTATCTCATTCCCATGGAGATGTAGTTGGGGTATTTTCAAATAGTTGCGTTTTCCCCTCATTTCGACGGAGACAGAGCGCTTCCAAAAAAATTGCACTTTCCCCTGTTGTCATGGCGACTTATTGGGACTGAGTCAGAGGTTTTTTGCGTTTTTTGCGTCGTCTTGTTTCCATGGAGACCAAGTTGAAGTGTTCTCAAAAAGCTTGCTTTCCCCCGTCGCCGTGGAGACAAAGTCAGCGCATATTTGAAAAGTTGCACTGTCCCGTCTCCACATAGATGGACCCTGAGCATTTTCACAAAGTGTCTTCTTCGCTCGTCTACACGACGACGGAGCCCAAGCTTTTTGGAAAAGTTCCACCTTGAGAGCTATTTCCTCAACGGTGTCCTGTAAACCCACCCCCAAAACGGCACACAAATTTTTTTTTTACGTTTTAATTTGATTCCGTTGCCGTGACAACGGGCCCTTTAAGCTGCTGCAACAGGTACGAGTTGAGATCGTCAGCTGTTTGTGTGGTTCCTAACGGGGTTCTTTTGGGGGGCTGCGACGGAGATCTCCGTTGATGTTTGCACTCCTGTTCAAAAGATAACCATCGCTTTGTGTGTGTTGTTGTGTTGTTGTGTGCCACACACACCCCAGACCGACAGGTAAACATCAACACCCCCCGTCCACACACACACACACACACACACACACACTGAGATACCGTCTCTCATCTTGTTGACTTGGCCTAAGCCTCCAGATTGTATTTTGACAGCGTCGATCATCTCGCGGCGTTCCAGACACGCCGCCGCCGCCGAGATCTTATTAAACAGAGAAAGCGGAGACGAGGCGAGGGGGGAAGTGGTGTGGAATGAAAATGGGAAGCTGAACAGAGAGATCTCTTTTATTTATTTATTTTCTCTAACCCGGAGGTGAGTTTCCTGTGGGTCCTTCCTCGAGCACTTTAGCCGAGAGAAGAAGCGAGAGGCGTGTGCGGCGGTAAAGTGCCGGCTAATGTGTCGTCAACGCTGGAGCGACGCGCCCCGGGCCCCGCAGATAAGACGGCCGCCGGGTAGCATTGTCAAACGCGGTGGCCAAGGGAGCGTCGCAAAAATAATCTATGCGGACAGGAGACGGCAGCGGGAGAGGCGAACGCTACTCAAACAGGCAGGAGCGTGTCCCGTTGGAATATTTTCTTGATTTAGTCAGAAAAGTTAGTCTCTTATCAGAAGGGAAGACTTTTTTAAAGCCAAGATTCGATCGGTCCTGGTCGGGGGCCTTCGTTTGGTTCCGCCGGCGAGATCAAACCGCCTGGAAAACGTCACGCAATTACAACAGCTGCCGGTTTGGGCGGCGCGCTGTCGCCCGAAACAAGCCAGGGAGGAAGTGAGGAAGAAACGCGGCTCATCGATTGGAAACCGGAAGGTTTTGGCCCGTGGTGGCTAAAGGCTAGTTAGCTCGCGGCTAATGTGTAGCAAACAAAGAACCGCGATATATAGTCTTCAGATATTAATGAGTCTTTCCTCACAGATACTTTCCAAACTTTTTCTTCCCACGTCTAATTCTTGTGATTAGCTTTGTTTTGTTTGTTTACCACCCAGAATGCACCGCACACTACGTCAGGTTACGTCCTCTCACCCCGCCAAAACCAAAACAACAACAAAAACTTTTTTTGCCATTCCCGAGATAACAAACATAAAGTGTCCTCTCGAGGGACACACTTACTTTTCATCTTGTTCTACCTAGAAATGACCGTGTTGTATGTGGCGCTATATAAATAAAGTTGCATTGAAGTATTCAAATTGAAGCATTTAGAGTCCATGATTGACCAGTTATTACAGTTCGGGTTTTATCACGTCACATCTCCTAACAATTCAGGTCGTTGTTACATATCATGCCTGGCCTCTCCGGCTACCCAATAAAAAAAAAAGAAAAAAGAAAAAGTCTTCTGAACCCGCATGACATTTGGTGTTTCTCTCAACCAGCCGAGGATCTTTTTCTCCATCCGCCCTCCTTTCTTTTCTTCCACGCTCTGAGGTGGCGCTGGGCCAATCTGTCCCCTCGCCATCCATCCACTTCATCCCCCATCGTCTCTCTCCCCTCCTTGAGAAGCCTGTTGCTGATGCTCCTGGAGTGCGTAAATCCCCCCCCATCTTCTGGAAGGTGGCCTCTACCTCACACGGGGCACCAGCCCAGTTATTAATTACTCACCCGATTCCTCATCTGTCTGCCAGGGGGGGGGGGGAGTAATTACATCTCTGCCCGTTTCGTCGGCATCAGAAATGACGCGATAACCAGAATCCCAAATTACCGGCGCTGATGAGACAATCATTGAGTGAGGGAGAGCGAGCTGGGGATTTTTTTCTTCACCCACCTGGGGGGAGGGGGGTGGTGGTGGGGGGGGGGGGGGGTAATGGCACCTTGATTCACTTTGGGACGTCTCCCCCATGCATTCGCTGGGCGTTTCCAATTTCCAACCCGCAAAACACTCGGAGATGGGCCGTGAGAGATAGGCGGAATGAATTAAATGATTTTTTTTTTTTTTTTCGCCCCTTCTTCCAATTTATTTATTTCTTTATTTCCCACTAAGAGAGTGCAATCACAAGCAAGGTTCCAGCTCCAATCAGCGTTTTGCAGCTGGAGAGGAGTGATGATCGAGGGGGGACATTAGCGCCGGATCCTCATCCGCCACAGAAGACGGAGAGAAAACAATTAAAGACGCTTCCTGTTTATTTATTTTTTTTATTTTTTTTACCTCCCCACCCATAGTCTTTCTTCTCATTTTCTTTGAAACCGTGATAGTTTTGGCAGTTACCAGGTGTCTGCACAGGTGTAGCGGGGTCCGTTTTGGCGCCTTGCGTACGCCAGGTATTTTCGAAACTTTGCAATAAATAATTTCAACCGATTTTTCTTTGAACGCCTGTTTCTAGCACTCAAGTTTGCTTGGCTGTCTGGAGTCTCACTATGAGAATATATAGCACATACAAATATATAATATACCTTTCGGTGTGTCGTTTGTTCAGTTTCACATTTTCTCCAAGTTTAAAAACATGCGCTGAGGGTTAATTGGTCACTTTTTAATGGACACTACGCACCACAAATCGCTTCGGTGACCCAAAGGCCCCGTTTACATGACGACGTTTTCGTGGCGATTTGAGGATCCGTGTACACGATAATGGCGCTTGGAGTCACTGAAAACTTTTTGAAAAATGCTCCAACTTCGTCTCCATGGAAACGGAGGAAAACGCAACTTTTTGAATGTACGCCGACTGTCTCAGTATAAATGGGCGAGGGCAAACGCAACTTTACGAAATCGCTCGAAATCTGTCTCCATGGAAACTGAGGGAAAAGCAAGTTTCTGAAAGTGCTCCGACTCTGTCGAAACGCAAATCTTTTAAAAGCCTCAAACTCCGTGGAAATGGAAAAACACTCCCACTCCATCTTCATGGAAATCTTAACCCTGACTCCATTTCTATGGAAATGTAGGCAAATGCAACTTTTTGAAAAAACTCCCAACTCTGGCGCCATGGAAACAGGTGGGACACAACTTTTTGAAAAGACTTTGACTCCATCTATGTTTGTCCAGCCGTCGTGGAAACTGGGGGGAACGTGGCTTTTTCCGAAAAACCCAGAGGCCAGCTCCATGGAAATGGGGGGGGGGGAAGCAAGTTTTTGAAAATGCTCCAACTCCGTTTCTGCGAAAACGGGGGAGAATGCGAAGCTTTTAAAATGCTCACACTCAGTGGAAATGGAGGAAAATGCAACTTTTTGAAAACACGCCGACTCAGTCTCCATGGAAACACGGGAAACACTTTATAAAAACACCCCGACTCCATCTCTGTGGAAACGGGGGAACTACTTTGTTTTCAGTGTTTCTACTTATGTGGAAAATCGTTTCCAAAACGCCACACTGATTCTGAAACAAATAATGCCCCCCCCCAAAAAACGACGCGTTGTCACTTGAAACGCTGTCGTGTAAACGGGGCCTGGATGTTTTCCTTGGAGGTCGACCGAATTACCACCTGACATGTTTCATCGCATCAGCAAATTATGAACAATACGCTACCGTCAGGTCTCTTTATTGCCTCATACAAAGGGGATCGCTCGTAATTATTCAGGAGCGCCACACTGTGGGACCTGAAACACACACACATTACCAAAAACACACACACACACACACACACACACACACTGGCATACTGGACAGAGAGTAATGGCCCAACGCCTTGGTGGTAATGGCTTCTCCTCCCGCGTGCGGCTGTGTGCTGGTATACATGTATTCATCTGAGCATGCTCCTACCAAAGTCTATTTGATGTGACGAGTCCATTACATCTCCAATGGGCTCCTACACCCTAATCCTGAACACACTGAGGGTTTTTTTTTTTTTTTTCTTTTTCTTTCTCTTTCTCCTCATTGGAACTGCCCCTACAGTACAGATTGCTCCTGTCACTGTTGAAGCAGACAAATTCCCCCTCATATCCTCTGCATACGGCAGGGGATTGTCTCGTTATGGCCCCGTTACCTTCCCCCGTGGCGACATTAGCCGGCGGCTGTAAAAAAAAAAAAAGAAAAAAAAAAAAAGACTATTAGGATCCAAATCACTCTGGACTGAAGACAACGGGGCGAAAAGAGAAGACGAGTGCATGCAGTGGATTACGAGGTGTGATTCCAGGGACCCCCGGCGTCGCTCCATCGGCACACTTGTATAAATATGTATTCACAGAGAAGATATATTTATACACACCTCTCCCCCGCTCGCCCGCCGCAGCCGTCCTAATCCACCGCAGCCAATCAATGAGCACTTGACAGGTACTGAAATACGACACGGCGCCGCACCGGCATCTTCTGCCCCATTGAAACTGCAGTTTGACGGCCGAGGAGGGAACCGGAGGTGAGGAGGTGAAGATTTACGGATTTCTTTTTTTTTTTTAAAGTTCGATCTACGTGGAGTCTGAACGGCGAGAGTCGACTCTGGATCCTTGTTCCGGTTTTCTTTTATTCTAAAGGACAACAGTCTACATGTCCAAGTACGTTCGTCCAACTCAGGCCGATTCCACGAAGAAAATGTTCCCGGGTTTTCATTTCAGAAAAGTTTTGACGCAGCAACGTTTTGAAAAGTTTCCATGGAAATAGAAGCGCATGTGTAGTAGTAGCATTTCCAAAAAGTGGAATTGGTCCCCAGTTGCCTTGAAGACTGGGTGGAAACATTTTCAAAAATGTGCGTTTTTCCCGTTTCCATGGGGACGGAATCAGCGAGTTTTTGAAAAACACACACACACACACACACACACACACACACACACACACACACACACACACACACACACACACACACACACACACACACACACACACACACAGTTTCCATTGGGACTGAGTTATAGCATTTTCAAAAAGTTATGTTCCAACTGTTTTCATGGAGTTGGAAAGTTTTCAAAAAGTTGCCTTTTACCCCCCGTTTCCATGGAAATGGAGTTGGAGCTTTTTCAAAATAGTTTTCCCCCATTTTAAGTGTTTCAACGTATCCCCCCCCCCGCCACCCCCCGTTTCCATAGAGATGGACTTGAAGCGTTTCCAAAAAGCTGCGTGTTGCCCGTTTCCATGGAGAGGTAGTTCCTTTCAAAAAATGCGTTTTCCTCCATTTCCACAGAGACGAGGCATTTACAAAAAGTGGCACTTTCAGTGGCTCCCAGTACCGTTTTTCATGTCAACCAACACCTAAAACGCTCCGACTTTTCTAAACGAAGCTTTGGAAGAGGATCAAATCCGGTCGATCCACCGAATTCACAAAAAAACGACTTTGTCTTCGTACTCCAAGTGACGTTTTGTTTTTTTTTGGCTTCGCTTGAATTCAACAATGTGTCTCAGTGAATAAAACAAAAAAGGGGATAATAATCATTTTAATTGACGAATGTGCTCCGAGCGCAACGTCGAACACGTCGATCTCTGCCAAGTTGGGAGAAGAGATAACGCTGCTGTTGGCATGGCGCATACAGTGGGTTGTCTGTTCCCTCGGATCCCCCTCCACCTCCACCACCAGCACCACCACCACCTCCACCACCGCACACACACACACACACACACACACACACTCATGATCTCCGTAAGTCATCCTTGATTAACCCCTGCTGAATGACTCTAATTAGAGCCAATTAGCCCGGGCAGAACCAGCCGCTCTCCATGCAGATGAGCGCGGCGCAGAGGTGGAGCGACGGGGCTTGATGGATGGATGGAGTCGGGTCGAGGTGGAGAGCGTGGAGAGCCCGGGATGCGCCCGATGATTGAGGGACGGGGGTGGGGGGGGGAGGAGGTGGTTGAGAGGAGGAGTGATGAGGGGGTGGGGGAGGGTGGCTGGTTCGAGGGCCATACAACCGAACACAACACCCGTCAAACAGGCGGAGGCATACATCTAAAGGATGAGAGCCGAGACAAAATGCCTCTTGAGTCCCCCGTGTGGCGGGGAGGATAACTGCGGCTCAATAATTCGCAACTGTGATTGACCCAGAGAGGATCGGGAGTGGGTCAAGGGTCACAGGAAGTGCTCCGAAGATTAAAAAAAAACAAACTCACTGTACATGTGAAACTTTCCCCTTCCTACATCCTAAACGGAGGGCGTAGCGCCGCCGGATATGTTTGGTCAATAAATACTCGTGTAAACTCGAACTGCTCCCAGATCGGAATGTGCCTGAATAAAAAAAAAAATCCCTTAAGAATCCCAATCTGGGACGCTCTGAGGCCTTGCACCTTACAGCAGATAGCGGGTGCCAGCACCTCCCCCGGCCCTCCACCCGCCATCCACCAGCAGCGAGGGGGTGCCGAGGGCAGGCTGAAGAGCCCACTCAGCCTGCCCAGTGATTGCCTCAGTCTATCATCAGCCAGAAGATTTCTATTATTGCGGATGGATGATTGGTCTGGCTGGCTGCCGGCCCGGCAAAAGCAAGCTCGTTTTCCAGCGGGTTTTTTTTTTTTTTTTTTTGAAGTGCGAGCCGGTGGTGGTTGTGGTGGTGGTGATGGGAGGGGGAGGGGCAAATTGGGGGGTGGAAGGGGTGTTTGGTGATTTGGTGTTGAAATAATGGAACAGAAATGGTCGTAATGACGCCGGGAGCATTATGCAGAGACTCCGGGGTTGTTAATGTGGACAGCCTCTATTTCCGACAACAATTTGGACACTTTGGGGGGGGCGAAGATAAATAGACGCCCCACGCCAAGAACAAGGAGTTTGTTTACTGTTTGTACAACGTTTGACGCCCGTGACTAACCCCCCCCCAAGTGCGTCACTCGGCGCCTGTTTAAAACTCGACAAACGCAAAGAGACGGCTCCATGAGTATACTTTCCTCGTATTCGTTGTTTTCATCCGGGGCCCCCCCCCCCCCCCCCCCCCCATCAAAGGCGCCATTGTCTCCGGCTCTATATCCGTGCGCGGCCTCACAATCACATGACTATCACATGGCGCGTCGTCCTCCACGCTGATGTTCTGCTGCAAATCGAATTACCACTTTTTTTTTTTTTCTTTTTCCAAAGCACATCGGCTTTAACGTTCCGCCGCCCCGACGTCGGTTTCGCTCCGCCGTCGGGAGCGTCGGACTCCGCGACCTGCAACCCCAATCGATGGTCTTAAGGGAACTCACAGTATCTGACTACATGGCCTCTGCGCTTGGCAGATTGGAGAAGTACAGAGGAAATGCAACCCTACATATTTTTTATACATATATATATATATATATATAGTATTGATTTCTACATCCAGAGCTTTGAAATAGTGTTTAACAGATATGTTCTTTGGAACGTTCTCTGATTTAAAAAAAAAAAAAAAAAAAAAGCTCCAGAACGTTTGATTCCAGGAAGGCGAGTCGATATCCGAAGAAAGCGGCAATATTGGGATCACTCCGCCAGCTTTTGAAGTGGTGGCGTGCAGCTCTTCCCGCCGTTCGCCACGATGAAAAGGTGGAGTCGGGCACCTCGTCAACTTTTGACCTTCGGAGAGAGATCGGGGGGCACCAGCTGCCGCTCCAGACGCGTTTCATAAACGACACTTCCACTTTCAGGGATCGAAAGCCGCGGCGGCTGCAGGAGGGAAAAGTGAACCTGGCTGAGACGAACTTAAACGGGCCGAATACGTGGCGTGCTCGTGAGGGAGCTGGATGAGGAGAACCCCTTCAATCTCTAACGGCGCTTTTTTCCACTTGCTCCGACTTCCTCGCCTTGTTTTCCATTACAACACAGTACGACGCCGTTGTGGGCGGAGCCATCGGTGCTTTTCCCCCGTCGTGCACAAGCCGATATGACGCGGAGCAGGCAGCTGAAATAAGAAATTGAATAGTATATGTTTTTTATATATTTATTGACATTACAAAATGTGGATTGTTCTGATCGTGCTTCACTGTGTTACGGTTTCACTGGTGTCCCTGTTAACTGGTGACTTCTGCCACAAGCCGTTTAGCAGCAGCTGATGTCAAAACAAGACAAACAAACGGTACGATACTGGCGTTCGCCAGGAGAGCTACGGATTTTGTTCAGGTTTTTAACGTCTGCTGTGAAAAGGGGACGCTCGAGGAAGCCGGTCACTATTAAACAGGGAAACCAGTTAATCCACAACACCGCGGCTCGGAGACCTCATAGCGTGTCGCTCCGTTGAGCTCCTGAATCCTCTGGTCGCCGCCAGACAATGAAACACCTGCACATCGTCGCAGGCAACCTCGACCTTATCAGAGATACCTCAGGCCCGTTTCCGCGGCAACGATTTCAAGTGAAAACGCTATCATTGCGTTTTTGGTGGAACTTTTCAAAAAGGCTCGGGCTGCGTCGTCGTGCCGACGAGCAAAAATGAAAATCCTCAGGACGCGTGTCAGTGGAAATGTAAAACGCAACTTTTCAAAAATTCTCTGACTACGTCTCGGTGGAAAAATGGGGAGATTGTTACTCCGCCTCCATGGCAACGGGGTAAAACACTACTTTCTGACAACACTCCAACTCTGTGGCCATGGGGCTGAGCGCAGCGTTTTGAAAGTGCTCTGACTCGGTCACTGTGGCAACACGATAAAACGCTACTTTTTGAAAATGCTGTGCAACACAGCCGTAGTAAAAAGTTCTTCTGGACATTTTTTTATTCAAGAGGTCTTTTTTTGGGGGGGGGGCATTTACATTGTTACGAGAAGAAAAACAGCCCATTATCGAACAGTCGACTTACATAAAGTATTCTCTACACTCTGCAGGAAGTGTTAATTTCACCAAAGCATGCATGCATATTTTTATTTATTTATTTATTTATTTATTTATTTATTTATTAAAATTTTTTATTTATTTATTTATTTAAAAAAAATAACTCCGTGAGTTATAAAGTAAAAAATTAAGAAAAAAAAAAGGAGCAACAGCAATACATTAATGTGGACAAATGTTTTTTAATTACAATTTTTAATAAACATATTAAGTGCATATATATCTGTTTGCTTTATCAAAAAATAAAATGCCATTAACATACATAAGAGAATGATTGATATTTATTCACGATTGATCGAAATGAATCCACAGCAACGCCCCAGAATCGACGCCTTCGAAGGGGAATTCGTTTACTTGTTTAGCTGCTTTTATTGTGACGTTCAGGCTGTAATTATAGTCGCGTCACATTTAGGGTTGGAAATCCAAATGATGCCCTCAGAATTAATTTGACGTATCGCTCCATTCTGATGTAAATTAGGCCCCAAAACTAAATGCATATCCGTTAAAAAGCACATGTACACAGCCCCCCTCCCCCTCCCCAACACCCACCCCCCCGCTGCTAAAATTATCGCTCCTGACAGTCCGAGGGTGACGCTTAAGCATTTGCATGGATTCCCTGCGAGGATTGTTTCCCGACACGCCGCCCTCCTCATTGAATTCCACCTCCGAACCTGTGAATCCAGTGCTCGCTAAGCCGCTAACACCGATCGCTGATGCGGTGGGTGTGCTGTCAATATTGGCCCGTTCACTGTGAGCGAGCAAATCTCCCCTTGACATGGCCAGCCATGCGAGTAATAGCTCGGATTAAGATAGGGGAAAAGGTACACACGTGAATATACAAGACGCGCCGCGGCGAGATCTGAGGCGACGGCGGTCGTTGGCGGGGGGGGGCGAATTACTCGGGGCCTCAGATGGGCACCCGGCACGGCGGAACACGTTTGACTGTGAGACTCGGACGTGAAAAGGCTCGTTCATTGTCGGCGACCCCCCCCCCGGCGACGAGCGACGGTCCATCACAGTAGTTCAGCCTCCTTGTTTGGGTTTCGTACCGGCGCTTTGATTATTCCCGTGCACTTGTAGGCGTTGAATTGAGAGAGAAAAGCCGTCGACGTGTTCTCTCACAGAAACAAGGTCAGTCGTTTCATTAGGACTCCGGTTGCCATGGCTCCCGGCGAGGACGTGCATTATGGCCCGTCATGGCCGCTGCGGCTTTATGCCGAGTCACCACCCTGGAACCAGCTTTGGACTCGTCAAGGTTCCTTCCTGTTAAAAAGGGGGGGGGGGGGGGGGTTCTCCTCGACAAAATGTCCAGGGTGCAATTTTCTGGGGGGAGACCTGTTTTTAAAACACGAGACGCTACCTTACAAACCGACGGAACCAAAGGCAGTGACCTCCCCTACGTGCTTCATACCGACGATACCATAGACGACGGTGGAAGCCACAGGAAGTCGCACCTGGAACGCTTACCAGAACCGGACGACGTTTCTCACGAAAACGGGGGGGGCGGGGCGGGGGGGGGGGGAAACCTGTCATAGTGACTTACCTTTGCCAAAATCGGCAGAAAGCAAATTCCACTTTCCCGCCTTATCGTTTTCCGTGCCCTACTTGTTGCACGTTCCGACACCTCCTTCCCCTCCCTCTTGCAAAAATGGAGACGTCCGAAACCCCCCACCCCCCACCCCTTGCAGCTATCTCAATGGTGGGGTAGTTTGCCAACCTTCGTCAGGATATTGAAGATGTTCTCCTGCATCCATGTGACCACATTTAAAAAAAAAAAAAACGAAATAAAAAATGGTATCTTTATTTCACCAGCTGCATCAAACACTTTTTATTTCCGTTCATGAGGACAGACGGCGGTTTGACTTCCTGGAAACATTAAAGGTCGTCATAACATTCCACCGAGAGCATTTTAACTGCGGGGCATGCGGATGTCGCATTACGAGAAAAATTTGAGGGAAAATGAAGCAAAAGTACCGACGATTCAAGGTTCCCCGTCTCGTTTTTTTTTTTTTTTTTTTGTTTTGTTTTTTTGCGGGCGACTAATGGACAGCGGAGGCCGTCTCCGGGAGACTGTTGTTGTAAACATCGGGGGCTCTTTGCAGCGAATTTCTTCTGGGAAATTCGGTGGGTATTACGAGAAAAACGGTTTGTTTTCGGAAGACTAAAATGCAGGAGAGTTCTGATCGGGGGGGGGGGGGGGGGGGGAGTTGTTGGAGAGGGGTTGGTTGGGGGGGGGGGGGGTCCCCCCCATTCGTCTTGTCCTGCTTAAATACACTGGTTAACTCCTGCCAACAGGGAAGCCATTCAGCAAAAGGCCAAGGGCATCTGTCATGTGTTCAGCACATTGATATTGTCCCCTTCCATCTCCTTCCCCTCCGTCGACTTTTTTTTTTTTTTACCCCCATCCCCCCCCCCCCCCCCTCCCGGTACGCTCTTTGTTCCGATTCCCTCTCGGGCTACCTTTTTGCGTATTTTGATGAGAGGAGTGAATATGCAGCGAGCTGACATGATTAGCAGCCTCATATCCCCAATGATGGATGGCGCCTGCTCCATTATTAATATAGTAAAAAGCGCCGAGTGCCAGGTAAGAGCAATGTCAGCATCCACAATATAACGCTGGGTGCCCGTGGATAATGGCGAGCACTTTATTTTTTATTTTATTTTTTTATCTATGACATGCACGGGCCAAAGGAGGAGTTAAAAAAAAAAAAATTTAGCCCCAAAAAATTGGGGGCGCCCGGTTCAGTCAAAACAAACTATTTCACAAGTTTTCTGTCATAATCCGGGAGATTAATTTAATGTAAAATGCCGAGACTAGTAATGACTCGTCGTTTATCCTTTCCATGGGGGAAAATCTGGGTTTATTGTTTTGCTGCCACGCGTCCATATTCAGTCTGTATGAGGGTTTTTATATATATATGTGAGTTTAATCGTTCATTAAACGGCAGATAAAACTTGACGCCGAGAGACGTGAAGGACTTCAGACGTCAGAAGTTCCTTTTTAGTGGCTCGTTTTTTTTTGTTTTTTTTACCGACACGGTTTTTACGAGAAAACTGTAAATCCTCGGTGGGGTTTTGACGCTTGAAATCTTCTGTGATGAAAAAAAAAACAAAAAAAAAACGAGCCGTTCGCCGGGACTTCAGGAGGATTTATCCACGGGATGAATCGGCGAGATGTTAATCTCGTGGTTTGTTGCCCCGTTTAGACGAGGTTTCAAGTGGAAACGCAAAACTTTCGTCGCGTTTTTAAGAAACGCAACTTTTTCAAAATGCTCTGTCTCCGTGGAAACGGGTAGAGGCACTACTATTTTTGAAAAAAAATGCTCTGTCTCTGTAGAAATGGATAGAGATGCTACTTTTTGAAAGCACTGTTTCCGTGGAAATGGGGCGTGACACTACTTTTTAAAAAAAAACACTCCATCCCTATGGAGCTGGGAAAGATGCTACTTTTTGAAAATGATCAGATTAAAGCTCAATGAAATGGAGGTAAAATACAACTTTCTGAAAAGGCTCTGTTTCCACGGAAACAGGTTGAGACACTACTTTTTGAAAACACCCTGTTTCCGTGGAAACTGGTAGGGACACTACTTGTTGAAGATGCTCTGTTTCCGTGGATATGGGAAGAGACACTACTTTTTGAAAACTCATTTTCCGTGGAAATGGGTAGAGACGCTACTTTTTGAAAATGCTCAGATTAAATCTCAATGAAATGAGGGAAAATACAACTTTTTGAAAATGCTTTGTTTCCATGGAAACGGGTAGAGACGATCTTTTTTGAAGATGCTCTGTTTCAGTGGATACGGGCAGAGACGCTACTTTTTTAAAACTCTGTTTCCGTAGAAATTGGTAGATATGCTACTTTTTGAAAATGCTCTGTTTCCACGGAAATGGGTTAATACGCTACTTTTTGAAAGCGCTCCGTCTCCGCGGAAACGGAAATAAAAGGCATTTTTTGAAAAATGCTGCGCCTCCATGGAAAAGGGGGGGGGGGGGATGCTCCGACTCCATGTCTGTGAAAATGCTCTGTCTCCGTGAAAACGCAACTTTTTGAAAACTCTCTAATTTATTCAAATTTTTTTGAGATGCTGCTGCTGCACATGTGGCCATAGTACATGGTTCTTCTGCACATGCTCAGTCGCTGGACGTTTCCTCCAGAGTGTCATGACTCCCAGTCCACACTCTCCTGGGACCTGGTGCTTTTATTCTGACAGTCACCGTAACAACAATCCAACTTGGTCGTCTGTCCAACTCGAACGTCCGTGTCCATTGTTAATGCTTGGATCGTATTGTGCTCTGCACGTATGTGTGTGTGTGTGGTTGCATTAACAAAAACAACCAACAGCGCCAACTCGTGGCCGAGCCTGGTAACTATTGACGTACTGCACCTTTAAAGTAAATATGTATCTATGTGATTTGCTCGCCCATCCATTCACCCTGACCTCCTCCTCCTCCTCGCTGCACTAAATTTGTCAGTCTGTAACAACGTCACGTCGTCGTCTGTTGTTTATGTGGCGCGGCCACCGGAGACCTTCGTTGGTGCTGTCCTTCTTCTCGGGGGGGGGGGGGGGCCGTATTTCTTCCCTGTCTGGGGTGTAAATCCACCTTACGCCGGCACTATTTCACCGCGAAGAAGAAGGGAAAAAAAAATCAACAAAACAAGCAAACAAGTTTAATTAATGTGCGGAAGGGCGAGGGCGGCAAAAACACAAAGAATGATGACGAATAAATCTTGACTCAAATGGCCCTCGTCTGTGTAATTTTGGCTCTTTAATTATTTCAACTCCACGCGGAACTATAAGCAAGGTGAGGGGGGGGGGGGGGATCGCCTGGCAGTTTTGACGACTCAGCGGATTCCAGATATCGCGGAATTCTCGGGCACGTTTGGGCCAAAAAAAACAACAAACCACGCCTGGGATATGGATCATGGAAGTCTGGATTGTTGCACGCATGCGTCTGCCACATGTCTGAAGGACAAGATCTGATGGGGGGGACAGTGGGGGACATCCAGAGACTTGTGTCAATTGGATACATGTGGACAGGAAGTGGACGATTTCCGAGAATATTTACAACAAACGACCGGTAGATTTGGGTCTTTGATTCTCTCATACACACAGTATGAACTTTAAAAGCCTCTGTCACGTGACAAAAACGGACTTTTCCAGCTTAAATCATCCGGAACATGACAATTAAGAGAAGTTTCCGCCGTTTAAACATCCCCATCCTATTAACACTCCTGTTTGCGCCGCACGCGATGTTTACACCACGGCTTCTCCTCTCAGACTGGCCTCTCAGTCCTTCTTCCAAATCTAATATACCCATCCATAAATAGCTCACCTATGGAGTCCATATTCGGAGTGAGAGACGTGGCGCCGGAGCCAATCCCGCGCGGCGCGTCCGCGTAAAAGCCCCGCCCAGCCCTCTCTCCGCGCTCCACCGCGGCTCTAATAAACCCCCACGGCCGACGGCTGGGAGGGTTTGATTGACAAAACCAAATCACGCCTCC
Organism: Lipophrys pholis; assembly: GCF_963383615.2. Lineage (NCBI taxonomy): Eukaryota > Metazoa > Chordata > Actinopteri > Blenniiformes > Blenniidae > Lipophrys > Lipophrys pholis. The sequence continues at coordinate 8,229,220 of NC_137645.1, read as the reverse complement.
CTCGTTTCGGGCTCCTCCCCCTCTTTTGGCTCCCTATCACTGTCTATTTTGGCAACACGGATACGCATGGAGCCTCCATCACTCCCGGCCGCTTTTTACGCACCGAGTCCGAGAATGCGCGCCGGCACGCGGAGCCCGATCGCCACGTTGTCCAGCTGCTAAATCCCTCTCTTTAAGGACTAATATGAAAGGAGCGGATGTAGTGGCCTGAGAGAGAGAAGAGAGAAGGCGTAATTTCTTGTGGATCGTGCTTGGTTTTTTTGGGGGTTTTTTTTTTTTCATCCCCTTCTTCCTCTCTCGCTCTCTCTCTCTCTCTCTCTCTCTCTCCATCACCGCGCGTCAGCATGGATGTCTTGGCGAACCACAGTATCTTTCAGGAACTTCAGCTCGTGCACGACACCGGCTACTTCTCCGCCATGCCTTCTCTGGAGGAAAACTGGCAGCAGGTGCGTGTCAACTTTTTTCTTTCCTTTTTTATTTTTCATTTTTTTCATCCATCGATTCAAATCCCGTTTGGCGTTATTTGCGTTCCCGACGTTTAACTTTTCCACCCCTTTTAAAAAGCATGTGTGGAGGAAGAAATGATGAAAGGGTTAAAATAATAAAAGAAATTGCTTGTGATCACTCACTGTGGGGAATTTCTTCTTCTTCAAAAAAAGATGCGCAAAGTGGATGAGACGCGAGCGCACGCCGGGCGCGTGGGCTCATAAAGCTGTCAAACGCGATTTGGGTGGGGTGGGGGGGGGGGGGGGGGGGGGGGGGGGGAGACGTGGACGCACCATAATAGGGAATGAATCGGCATCGTGAATAATACATCTCCATCTTTCATATTACTGAGTTGTGAACCCTTCCTGCACGAGGAGAAGTCCCATCTCGTATCCATAATAGATTTCCGGGAACAGTGGAGCGTCATTTCATGGAGAATGTGCGAGGGGTGTGTGTGTGTGTGTGTGGGGGGGGGGGTGAGAAGTGGATAAATGTCAACCTGCTTGTCTAGATGCAAGTTTTGACGGCAATATGGGAGATTTACCGCGGCCACATGCGCGCGATCACAGGAGCGCATCCCCAATCCATCCTGTTAAAAAGTGGTACACCTGAACTGTGTGTGGAGATTTTTTCAGCTTTGACACACAAAACCCCCCCCCAAAAAACACGTTTTTTATTTTTTATATTTTTATGGGGGGGATTTTTTTTAGGCGTAAATGTCCACTTTAAACGGTCAGATTTTGGATTAGTTTCATCCTCCATGCATACACTTTAATTCTCCACCAGCTGAGTCAGCCCACCTGCATTGCTGCTGCTGCTGCTGCTGCTGCTGCTGCTGCTGCTGCTGGATGATGCTTCCTGTGCTGTCTAGAGAAAAAAAAAAAAAAAAAAGAAAATCATTGCAAGGGTTGGAAATCTGATGCCGGTATTGTTCATGAAGCAGCAGCTCCGGGAGAGAGAAAGCAGCGCGTGACCGCAGATCCATTCGTCGTGGCCAAGCAGCCTAATTGGCTTCCTACTGTTCGCCACCGACGCATCTTTTCATAACAAGTCTCCAACTCCCTGCCTCTGCTGTCAGTGGGTTTTTTTTTTTTTTTAAATGGCCTACGTGTGCCATATGCAGTGCATCTCTCTCTCTCTCTCTCTCTCTCTCTCTCTCTCTCTCTCGCCTCCCCCTCCCCCCCCCCACCCCACAAGGCTGCAAATCAAAATCAATAGTGTGTGTGTGTGTGTGTGTGTGCGAGCACTGATCTGCTTAAAGTGACTATAAAGGCCCGTTTACGCCACGTTTTCAAGTTAAAATGCAAAAACTCCCGCAGCGTTTTAGGGGACCATTTACGAAACTCTAACTTTTTGAAAGTGGCTGCCAAAATGGAACTTTTTGAAAAAAAAAATGCTCTGTCTCGATAGAAACGGGTTGGGGGGGGGGGGGGGGGTGCAACTATTTGAAAATACCCTGTTGCCATCTAAATGGGAATATGTGAGTTTTTGAAAATGGGGGGGAAAACGCAACTTGCTCCGTCTCCATGGAAACGGCGAACATGGAACATTTTTGACAATGCTCCCTTTTGTTGGGTGGGACAACTGTTTCAAAATGCTCGGTCGAAATGAGTAAAAATGCAACTTTTCAAAAACGCCCCGTCTCCATCTAAACGTTACTTTTTGAAATGCAAGTTTTTGAAAATGCTCCCATCTCCATGGAAACGGAGGAAGACGCAACTACTGTATTTAAAATACGCTCCGTTTAAACGCGTGGGAAACGCAACTATTTGATAAAGGGGGAAAAAAAAAACCCTGAATTTAAAAAAAAAAAACGCTCCCTCTTTGTTGAAACTTTGGAATGAGCAACTTTCAAGTGAAAACTGCTTTTTACACTTTTAAACGGTACCTCAAACGTGTTGACGATACGCCGTCGCCGTGGAAACGGAACCTTCGTTCTCTGTTGACTCATGGAGCAGCTGCATCGTCTTCTCCTGCTACTGAAAGCGTTTTTTTTTTTCAAAAAACGACCGCCGACGTCTCCACCTCAGTCCTCGTTTTGGAAAAGAAGCTCACACTGGATTATGACCCCCCATCCCCCCCCCCCCCCCGCGCCCCCCCGCCCCAGCAACACAGTGCTGAGATGTTCTTGGCATGAAGATGCCACCCGAGCCCCGGTGAATACAGGAATTATGAGTCGTGTCTCGCCTTAAAAGCTTTTTTGTTTTGAGCGATCCCCTCTGTGTCCCGGGCACAATTTAGAATCGGATGCTTTTACGAGGGTCTGATGGCGAGATAGGAGGCCGTTGTGGCCCCCCCCCTCCCCCCAAATGGGTCCCTGAGATGCGATGGCGAGAGTGATGACTGCGTCCCCTGTTGCGGTCTGTGAGGCGTGATTCAGGCGGTTATCGGGGGAGGGGGGGGAAAAAAAAAGGACTAAAGTCTTTTTGGAGGTCTGCGAACGGCACATCTGAGGCGGCCATTTGTTCCGTCATTGAACCGAATCGTGCCAAAACTGAACCGTGTTGTCTGGCGTCCAAATCCCAGGACAGTCGCCGTGCTCAGAGCTGCGTCTGGAAGCAAGAGGAGCCTGCTCAGAACTTCCTCATTATCCGCGGAGCGCGCTGGAGACACGTGTTGTTGTGTCGAAAAACATCGCACCCGGGAGAAAACGGTTTGTTGTCTTGGCTTCCAGAGCTTGTTAGGCTTCTTTTTTTGTAAACTGGCGCTCGTCTCCACTTTGGCTGTCAGATATTTAGGCCTCGTTTAGAGTACAACATTTCAAGGGAAAATGCATCGCTTTCGGAAAATTTCACAAAACGGTGTAGTTATTGTGATGAATACACACACACACACACACACACCACACACACACACACACACACACACACACGTGTGCAGAGAATGATACGCTAGGAAAATTAACGACGTCAGAAAGCCATGGAGTTGGAGTGTTTTCGATAAGTTGCACTTTCCCCCGTTTCAACACAGTTGGAGCATTTTCGAAAATGTGCCCCCCCCCCCCCCCCCCCCTCCATTTCTGTGGAGAAGGGCGTCGGTTCATATGGAAAAAGTTTAATCTTGGCAGCTGCTCTCAAAAAGTTGCGTTTACTCGGTTCCATGGAGATGGAGCGTTTTTGAAAAGTAGTTGGTGTTTTCAAAAAGTTGCGTTTCCCCATATCCATGGAGATAGAGCATTAAAAAAAGTTATGCTTTATTCCAGGTCCGCCGAGATGAAATCGGTGCATTTTCAAAAAGTTGCATTTTCCCCATTTACACGGAGATGATGATGAGCGTTTTCAAAAAGTTGTTTTCCCTCGCTAGAGAAATCTAAACATCTGGGCTGGATGCCACGACGCGCCCTCGCGTAACGGGAGGGATGTAGCGGGACGTCGCCGCCCGCCGCCGTCCATCATCGACCTCGGGGGGAACGCTCAAACCGCGCGCCTGATGCTCATCGCCGCAGCGCGATGCATTATGGGACTGATTTCCACGTGGTGCTTCGACATGCGGCGGCGAGGAGCGCGCCGCTCCATGTGCAGGCGGCGGGCGGCGGCGGCGGCGGGCGGCGGCGGCGGCGGCCCTGTCTGGCGGGGTCGGTGTCGAGGAAGTTGCCGAGCATGCACATTCTCGCCACTGCAGGGTTTTGCATTTCACAGCCCGGTGGATTTGAACCCCCCCCCTCCTACCTTGCAGATAGATTGTGGGCGGGTGGGGTGGTGTGGGGGTGGGGGGGGTTGACTGAGGTCGGGGTCAGACAAACGCCTCTCGTCCTCCGCTCAGTCGTCTGCAGGCGGAAGAGGAAGAGGAGGATGAAGAGCGGAGCCTCTGCAGTGGAGCTGCGACGATCCATACGCATCTTTATGCAGACCCGCGTGTGTGTCGGCGTCTCGCTATGTTATGTAATCCTCTGTAGGCCACAGCTGCTTTCGCACACGCAGCAGTCATGCCCCCCCAAATCCCCCCCCATCCCCCCATCCCTACCATCCCTCCTTTCTGTCTTTCTGTCTTTCTCCCACTTTCCTCTTATAGAATTAGCACAGTATGGATTTTTTGATCTCTGAGCTCAGGACTCAGGATCCCCCCCCCCCCCACGCCGTTCAAACACAATGGCTGCCAGGTAACGAAGCTCGCCGCCACGGACGGCGGGAGTTTACAGCCCCGTTTACGAAAACTGAACAACAATTCATCCGGGTCGTGTTTTCAAACGAAGGTCCGCGTTCTCGCCATTGCTCGTGTTTATAGCGTGTCGTCGTTCTCCGCGCGCATGTCAGTGGTTTAGTTACGAAAATAACCAACGGCGCCAACTCGTGACCCGGAATGCTAACGACACCGTTTTCAGCGTTTTCAAAATGTTGCCGTGTAAACGGGAAACTTCTCTGGAACGGAAAAAAATCCAAGCGTTTGGAACTTTTTCAAAACGCAACTTCACTTAAATGCTCCATCGCTCTGGAAAGGCTCCACCTCCGTGGAAACTGGGAAAAGTGCAACTTTTTGAAATGCTTCAGCTCTGTCTTTGTGGAAATGGGGACTGAATATACCCCGACTCCATCTCCATGTAGACGGGAATAAACGCAACCTTTTGAAAATGTTTCAAGTCTGTCTCCATGGATATGAGGAAAAATGCAACTTTTTGAAAAAAGCTACGACTGTGCCTCCATGGTGACAGCGAAAAATGCAGCTTCATGAAAATACTCAGACTTCGTCTCCATGGATATGGGGAAAAACGCAACTTTTTGAAAACGCCTCAACTCCATCTCCACGGAAATGAGGGGGGAACGCAACTTTTTGAAAAAGCTCCAACTATGACTCTGTGGAAATATGCAACTTTTTGAAAATGCGTCAAATGCTTTGTGGAAATTGGCGGAAAAACACAACTTTTTGAAAATACTTCATTGAAACTGGGACAAACGACAAACTTTTTGAAGAAGGTCCTTCTCTGTCTCCGTGGGAACAGAAAAAAAAAAAACTTTTTGAAAATCCTTTAACTCCGTCTTTGTGGAAACGGTGAAGAACTGAACGTTATGAAAAAACTCCGTCTCCGTGGTGACGAGAGAGAGAGCAACTTTTTGGAAAACGCTCCGACTCTGATTTTGTTGCCTGTAGTTTTTTGTTGCCTCGATCCAGGCGTGATCAAAACGTCACATCGAGTCGAAGTCCTGAAATCGGCTGTTGGAAAAAAAGAAAAAAAAGAAATCTCTCGCGCTGTTTATTGGCAGGAGGCTCGTCGCTCCGTGATAAAACAGCGATCTTCGCATAATTAGTATAAACAGATAAATGAGCTGGAACGGCACAACCCCCCCCCCCCCCCCCCCCCCCAAAAAAAATCTCAGTTTGGCTCCTGAGCGGAAGCAGTTATTCTAACAAGTGCCGTTTTTTTTTTTTTCCCAGGAACCCCACCCCTCCGGATTTCATAATTGGCACACGATTCACGGGAGACACGTTTACGTAACGAGACGCGCGTGCGACCCCCTGACCCCGGTGACATCCATCCCGATCGGCGGCGATGGCCGCCGGCGCCTTTTTCCCCGTCAACGCTTTATGGGCGCTGATGGGGAAAAGGCGCGCGGAGATCGCTGATGGGAGAGGAAGTGGGGGGGAGGGGGGGGGGGGGGGGGGGGGGGGGGCGAACAAGCACATCTTTATGTATGGCTTCCGCCTGCGAAACGCTCTGCCACCCCAGGTTTGATTAACAGTGAGAAGAGCAGCCAGTCATTTTTTTTTTTTTTCCTCCCTTCCCGCCTCACACATGGCTCGGCAATGACTTTCACATCATTTGAGGCGAAATCGGGAAGCCGTTACAGAAACCTCACAGTGATCCGCCACGCTCCGCTGCCGCCATCCGGCTTTGCGAACCGCGAGGGGGTGGGGGGGGGGGGGTTAAAAAAAAGGGAAGAGGGACTTGTTCTCCGTCTTTTGTCTCACAACTGTCTCTTCCTTCCGCCGCCTCGTTTGACTTGCCGTACCCTACCCGGTCCCAAAAAGTCAGTTCGGGGCGACGACTTTCGCAACGCTAAAGATTGCGCGGAGAGCGACGTCGTCCCGACGAACCGATATCTCTCGTCAAAAGACAGCCATGCCTCCGGCTGGCAAGTTTTGTAGAGTCCCTTTGTAAAAGTGGCGCAGAGACACAGAACACGTGTTGAAAAAGCAATCCTGTTGGCTTTTAAATCCTCGCGAAGACGTTCCGACGCTGGACTGGGATCGTCTTTTAAGTGCGTCGTTAAGCACGTCTCAGCTTAGCATAATCTAGATTTCATAGGTCGGGGGGCCGTGGCTCGGGTCTGTCAATCGGAAAGGGTGCCGGTTGGAGTCCCGAAAACCCCCGATCTGCCCTCAATGGATGGACAGAGCGCCTTGTGTGGCCAGCTTTGTCCATTTCTGTTCTATTCTATCGTCTCGATTCGACGACGACCCGCGTTCTGGACTCACCTCGCAGTGACACTTTTCGAAAGGCAGTTAAAAGTAGTGATGAGTGACGGCATGAAAACCCGCTCTGCCGCGGACGCGCTCCTCTTATCTTTCGCCTTGCTTTCCGGAACTTGTTTGCTCTTCGACTCTGCTCACACGCTGGGGGACCTTTTAATCATAACGAGGGGACACGTCCACACGCCACGTCCCACACGCCACGTCCACACGATGTCCAGACATTTTCCAGCAATTACTGGCTGCCGCATGCCAAGTGTGACACCGCATCCGCCCCTCCTACCTGTTGCTAGGCAGCCTTGGCAAGCGCTGTCAGTCTGGTGGGGGAGTGGGGGGCGATAATCCCCCCCCCCCCCCCCCGAGGGATTCCTAGCCAGAGAAACCAGAGATCCCGCCATGTGGACCATCTCTCTCTCTCTCTCTCTCTCTCTCTCTCTCTCTCTCTCTCTCTCTCTCTTTTTCTCTCTCTCTCTCTCGATAGAAAGAGAGAGAGAGACAAGGGCAATTTGCCCTGAGTAAACACCGCCGCTTGTTGTTGTCACCCGATGCCGCTCATCAATCACGTCCCTCAAGCTCTTGACGGCGACGGCCGCAAGGACGGGACGCTCGTCCAGTCCGGTTGGACAGTTTCATAAAGCGAGGCCGTCGCCGGTGAAGACGGCAGCTGAGACGGGCCTTGATGGTAGTTTGGGGGGCGTGGAAGTGTTTTCAGGAGGCTGTTACTGCAGTTTCCACGGTACCCAGTGAAGCGTCGAGTCGACACACAAACCCCAGTTTGTCCCGTAAACTCAAGAGTTCCTCTTTATGAGCAGGAGGCGGAGTACTTTGCATGTGTTGAATACTTAGTATCCCGCCAGCTTGAACACGACATGGTCCTTTAGTCATGAAGTACAAACAAATAGATTAGAAGTAAAAGTGCAGTTTATACATGAAATAGATAAATGAATAAAACAAACTCTTAAAGCGAATAAAAAGGGACGAACAAAGAGAACAGGGAGGTTTCAACCATCTCCAACCATCCAACTCTAACCTCAACCATCCAACTCTAACCCCAACCATCCAATGCTAACCTCAACCAACCAACTCTAACCTCAACCAACCTCAACTAACTTTCAACCATCCAACTCTAACCTTAACCATCCAACTCAAACCTCAACCATCCAACTCTAACCTCAAGCATCCAACTCGAACCTCAAGCATCCAACTCTAACTCTCAACCATCCAACTCTAACTTCAACCATCCAACTTCAACCTCAACCATCCAACTCTAACCTCAACCATCCGACTGTAACCCCAACCATCCAATGCTAACCTCAACCAACCAACTCTAACCTCAACCAACCTCAACTAACTTTCAACCATCCAACTCCAACCCCAACCCTCTAACTAACCCCTCAGTCTATCCCTACCCTCAGTCTAACCCTACCCTCAGTCTAACCCCTATCATGATATCATTCCAGTCATCTACGCATCAAATTAACCCCCAATTTCACTAAATTCTCATGCGACTCAAAGGCGACACAACGTTATTTTTCTTGGCAGCTGGAGCCGATAGGTGAGGACTCGGCTGGGTGACCAGAAATAGACTGTAGAAACAGGAAAAAGAAAATCCCCATTGTCAACAGCCAAAGCTGAATTCCTAAGGAGATTTAAGTGCGTCCCAGATTACCCTGAAGACACTGGTATCACAAGCCAACTGTGTGCGTCATGTAGTTCCAGTCATTCCAAGTCCCCCCCCCCCCCGCGGGGGTTTGAGTTGTCTGAAAAATGCGACACGTCTTGTATCCTCAAAAGCAAGACAGATTCCGCTTGAATCGGGATTAGCCCCGCGTGTCAAACCCTCAGCATTATTTTAACACATCCACTTTAAAAAAACAAAACAAAAGCAGTGTAAAGTGTCAAAAGTAGACAGACGGAGGAGGTGAGGAGATTTTATTTTATTTTTTTTCTCCCACCCTGCTTAACTCTTTGAACGGCCCGGGAAGTGCCCTTCTGTGATTTAATGAGACCTGCGGGAAGAACCATTCATCAGCGTGACAGCGCACCTCTGTCCCCCCCCCCCCCCCCCAATTGTTCTTGTCCTGGTATGTGAGGGGCAGCGCCGTGCGTTTTTAGCCTTAATGATGGGCTGGCAACCCTCTGATTAGACCCCCCCCGCCCCCCGATCTCCCGGTGCTAATTAAGATTTCGGCTGCCAAAAGACATCTGTGTTTACGCCTTTCGTCCGCGCTCTCCCCCCCCCCCCCCCCTCCCCCCCCCCCCCGTCGGAGCGTGTACTGGCACGCGGGGGTAAATGGGACGTTTTGGCCTCAAGTGGGGGGGGGGGGGATGGTTTAATCTGTGGAAGATCGTTTGCTTTTATTGTACCTGGAAGAAGGAAAAAAAAAACCCTAAATATTCAGTTTGTTTGCTGAGAAGAAGCGATAAGTCACGAGGTTAGTTTACTTTTTTTTAATGGATCGTACCAAAATGTGCTCACCTTCCCAACGCCACATTCTAATCCCACCATTCCCCCCGCCGACGGGGTGAAAAGCGTCCCCCCCCCCCCCCCCCCATTTGGGAATGCTGGAGTCAAATGCTGGAGTCAAATATCAGCATATCGTCTTTTAACTAAACTGACGGTGTCACATTAATGTTTCACTACCCGATTCCCCCTCTGCGTATATTCGAGGGGGGGGGGGGGGGGATTTGATAACTTATGCTAACAAGACC
>NC_137645.1:8209645-8219417 GCF_963383615.2 Lipophrys pholis | reverse complement strand
CTCGTTTCATGTTGTGTGCGGTTCTAATGAATGATTGTCGATTCGGCCGCGCTTGTGCGTGCGTGCGTGCGTGCGTGCGTTCGTTCGTATTTGCACTCTGAATTTCTTTGGGGGAAAGAATCACTTGCATATCTGATGTTTTTTCTGTGCGCTTGTACGCGACACTGATCACAAAAGTCTGTATAGTGGCTGTTTTGTTTCGTTTTTTGTTTTTTTTTTTTTGCACAAAATGTTCACACTCATGCCTACTTGCATTTCGTGCAAACGCGCCGATAACGTACGCCGCTTCAGAACGTCGTTTTCAAGTGAAGACGGGAAAGTTTGGAAGCGTCTTGGGGGTCGGTTTACTCAACAACCTTTCAAAAATAGTCAGATTTAGTGTCCGTGGAAACGTGCCGGTTGGGGGGTGGGTGGCAAATTTTTGAAAACGCTCCGACTCGTCTCCATGGAAACAGGAAGACCCATAGGAAAACCATGTAATTTGGGGAAAATGCGACTTTTAAAAGAAACGCTGACTTCGTCTCCATGGAGATGGGGTAAAACGCAACTTTTCGACACCGCGCCGACTCGTCTCCCTGGAAACAGGAAAACACAGTTTTGTAAAAAAAAAGCTCTGGCTCATCTCCATGGAAACGGAGAAAATGCGAGTTTTCCCCAAAAAAAAACGCTCCGACTCCACGTCTGTAGGTTCGCTCAAAAACGCAACGTTTTCGAAAACGCTCCAACTTACTCTCCATGGAAATGGGGTGAAGCACAACTTTTTGAAAACGCTCCGTTTCCATGGTCATGGATTCAAACCCAACTTTTTGAAAACGCTCGAATCTCGTCTCTATGGAAAATGGGGAAAACGGGACAAGAATTCCCAGTCCATATTCTCCTTGGACTTGGCAGTTTTATTTTGACAGTCACCGTAATAACGAACCAAAAAGGTGTGAGAAAGCGCCAACTGGTGGCCTGGCATGCTCACTACGCGGCTTTCTGCCTTTTTCCATGTTAAACTCACGTCATTTTCAAAACGTCGCGACGCGCTTTCACTTGAAACGTCGTAAACGGGGCTTCAAATGTGGTCATTTATTTATTTAACACACCCGGGATCCAACACCTGAACACACACACACACACACACACACACACACACACACACACACACACACACACACACACACACACACACACACACTCTTTCTTTCCTTGTGTGTTTTTAATGCCACATTGCAAGAGTCAGAGATCCAGACTGCAGCTCTCTCACAGTGGGGGGTGGGGGTGGGGGTGGGGGTGGGGGGGTGGGGGGGGGGGGGGCATTACTATGTGTGACACCACCTCTGTTTCCACCCGGCCTGAATTCTAAATCAAACGCACCCCCTCTTTTCTACCAGCATTCTCTCGTCGCTTCCCTCTTCCCCCTCCCCCGCCCCGTTCCTTCCATTTTTCTCAGATATGATCCCTTTCAACTCCCCACTCCCCTGTCCACCCCCCCCCCCCCCCCAACCTCCACCTCCCCTCCACCACCACAACCACCACCTCCCTCCACACCTTTCTCCTTCTGTCGTCTTCTCTTTTTTTTTTTTTTTTTTGCTTTCTCTGTACAAAAAAAAAGTGTTTCAAATTTATCATTTGTATATTACGACGTATGGGTACGACAATGTTCTTTATTATGGGAAAAATGAGAAAGATTTATTTTTGTTACCGGTTTGTTTCATAATTCCTTTTTTAAATTGGTATTGTAATATCTCTATGCAAGGAACTGTTCGGTGAATCGTTTTTATTTCAGAATGTAATTACGTGTAATAAATGGTAGAAGCAGTCCCTTCCTGGTTCTTTGGTCCTGCTTGACGGCGGAGTCGCACAATCCGCACGGGGGTGGGGGGGGGGGGGGGTTGGGGGGTGGTATTTGTCGGATTTCTTATCGAGTCTCAATCACGGAGGGGGAGGGGGGGGGGCATTCAGTTTATTAACAATACGCCAAAGCCTTTCTTTCGGTAAAAGTGGGCAGGAAGAATAATTCACTTTGCAGCGTTTTTCCATCAAACGGCGGAGACGGGGCCGAAACGCCGTCGCTTTAATTACATCTGTTACCAAGCAAGGTGGTGACATATCCGCTATTCCTGCCTTTTGACCATGACTAGCTGATAAAAGGGTAATCGAAATAACTAATGGGTAATTAGGGAGTAATTACGCCCTGGTAAATGGCCCTATGGAGTGTATTAATTCTCCTTGGGTCTGGCAGTGAGAAACTCCCAGAAGGTTTTTTTTTTTTTTTTTTGGTTTCATTTAATGCGCCCTAATTGAAATGGGCACCCTCATCAAGACGCTTGCATGTATCTGTCCAACTTAATGTTCTTTTATCAGTAATTACAGACGGGCTGCGTGTTATCTACCTAACTGCACCGGCTACGTCAGTCCCGGGTTATGAAATTAGACTCGACGGAGTCATTTTTCAATAAAGGTCGCCCCCGTCCAGTGAGCGTGTGAGTTCGCAGCGGCGCTAAATGGGGCCTAATGTGTTCCGGCGGGGCGTGCGGCCGTCTCCGCCGGCGGCGGCGGCGGCGCGCTCGGGAAAGGTTAACTCGCACATTCACAAACACGCTTCCGTCGGAAAAGCTGATGAGCCGCCGTCGGCTAATGGGAACAACCTTCGGAGTCCCCGCGCCCGGATTTTTTTACCCTCTTAAAAGACGTTGCAATTAATAATATTTTGAAGCGTTCCGCACAAACGTGACACTTTTAGTGGCGCCATGAGGAAACTAACGGCGTCAATAAAGAAGGTAAGTACCTCGGAAGACAACAAAGCACTGTTTTTTTTTTTTTACGGTAATCTATGCGCTAGTTGGAATACCTTAAAGTAAACGACCAACAGAATGGTCCTACCTGTCTGTCCCTGGCTCAGGAAATAAGTTAGATGTTGGACACGACTGAGGACCGGTGTGATCGATAGTTCTGGTCACTTTTAAACGCCGGTGAGACACGTTGGTGACTTTGTTTATATATGTGAATGTGAATCTATACTAAAAGGTGAGCCAATGGTCCCAACTGGCAGCCAATGGTACCAGTCGGTAGCCAATGGTACCAATGGAAACCAATGGTCCCAACTGGTAGCCAGTGGTACCAGTCGGTAGCCAATGGTACCAATGGAAACCAATGGTCCCAATCGGTAGCTAATGGTACCAATGGAAACCAATGGTACCAATTGGTTGCCAACGGTACCAGTCGGTAGCCAATGGTACCAGTCGGTAGCCAATGGTACCAATGGAAACCAATGGTCCCAACTGGTAGCCAGTGGTACCAGTCGGTAGCCAATGGTACCAATGGAAACCAATGGTCCCAATCGGTAGCTAATGGTACCATTGGAAACCAATGGTACCAATTGGTTGCCAACGGTACCAGTCGGTATCCAATGGTACCAGTCGGTAGCCAATGGTACCAATGGTACCAATTGGTAGCCAATGATACCAATTGGTAGCCAATGGTACCAATTGAAACCAATAGTCCCAATCGGTAGCTAATGGTACCAATGGAAACCAATGGTACCAATTGGTTGCCAACGGTACCAGTCGGTAGCCAATGGTACCAATGGTACCAATTGGTAGCCAATGGTACCAATTGAAACCAATAGTCCCAATCGGTAGCTAATGGTACCAATGGAAACCAGTGGTACCAATTGGTTGCCAATGGTACCAGTCGGTAGCCAATGGTACCAATGGAAACCAATAGTCCCAATTGGTAGCCACTAGTACTAATTGGTAGCCAATAGTATGAATTGGCGGAGCCAATGGTCCCAATTGGTAAGCAATGGTACCTATGGAAACCACTGGTCCCAATTGGTAGCCAGTGGTCCCAATTGGTGGTACTTTTGGGAGGTTAGTGCAATTACAAGTTTTTCAGAAAACGAATGGTTAGATTTCAGGAAAATGATGCGATTGAGTCGCCATTTTCATGTGAAAACGCAAACGTTCCATCGCGTCGTGGGGGTCTGTTTGCCAGACAATGGTGCTCGGAGAAACTGAAAACAGTTGCTGAAAACTTTTTGAAAACGCTCCAATGCTGTTTGCGCGTGTAAACGGAGAAAAGCGCAACTTTTCTGAGACTTTTGTTGCATTTTGGAGGTCCTGTTATGCAACTTTAAAAAAAAAATAAATAAATAAAAATGAAACGTTTTGAAAAATGTTCGAACTTGGCCTTGGTGGACACGAGGGAAAATGTAACTTTTTGAAAATGCCTCTCAGGAGGAACTTTCTGACAATGCTCCGACTTGGTTTTTTTGAAACGGCCTCGGCCCCGTCTCCATGGAAACGGCGGGAAACAAACAACTTTTTCGCCCACATTGAAAACTACCTAGTTTTCAGTCTTTCCGCGGATTCCATGCACAACTTTTCCTGAAACGCGAATGCAATGCGTTTTCACCGTGGAAACAGGGCCCGAGGCCCACTGACCTTTCCGGATACCATCCGACAGGTGGACGGATCCCGTATTTAATCAGGCACTCAGGATTTACAAGTAAAATACAGACAAGCGCACACTTTTACCTCCCTGCTAATAGCAATTGACAGCTGGCGGATGTAACTGAATTAATGCAGACCCACTGTGCAAAGAGGTGGATTTGTTCTCCAGCTAATTACACCGGGGATCCCGGGCAGAATAATCTGAATAACAGAAAAGCCGAGTTGATAAACACCGCCGTCGAACGCTCGGTTACCAGTATTCCGCCGTCCTCGCCTGCCGTATCAAATGATAACATCTGTGTAAATCTCGTAGAACAGCGGGATTACGCCGTGCAGTGTGTACACAGAACCGCCATCTTGAACATCTCCGCCTGCCGGGTCTCTCTACTCGCTCGGCTTTCTGCTCACGCTCCGGGATCCTGGATTCCTCGACCCCACTACCTCCAAAAGTGTTTTTGCACACTTTTTTTTTAAGAACTCTGATTTGTAGAGCTTCAACCGAGGAGAAAAGACGAACACTGTTGAAATTGCTCCGCCGATTCGCCCGCCAAACACCCGAGTACTTTTCAGAAGCGCCGCCTTTGTCACGGAGTTGAAGCTTTAATGAAACAAACACCGGATCTTCGGGCGACGCGGTGATTATTCACCCAACCGGTAGAACAAAAAGCCGCTTCTTATTGTGGTGGGGCGGCGGAGGATTTCACCGAGCGAGGTGCCAATGCCTGTGGGCGTCTTGTGGGCGTCTGGCAGCCATATTGGAATGTTATTGTGAAATCTGGCAACGTGGAGATGCCGGCTTACTGGGAAGACGCAGCAAGTTTCAAGCCACCCTCTTTCTTAATCCATGTTAGTATGGTCCGCTCTGACCTCTGCGACAACCACGGAAAAGTCCCGCCCGTCGTTAGAATGCCAGGCCACAAGGTGGCGTGTCCCAGGAGATTATGGACTGGGAGCTTTTGCAGAGACGTAGTCAGAGCGTTTTTAAAAAAGGTCAGTTTTCCTCCGTTAACACAGAGACGGAGCATTTTTTTTTTCAAATGTGTTTTTTCTTGTTTCCATGGAGATGCAGACGGAGCATTTTCAAAAAGTTGCATTTTCTTCATCAACCACGTTTTCAAAAAGTTCAGTTTTCCTCCGTTTTCGATCAGAAGGAGCAGTTTAAAAAAGTTGCGTTGTCCTGGAGATTTTTCTAAAAAGTTCCAAACCCACTCATTTCCATGGAGTCAGAGGGTTATTTAAAAAGTTGCATTTTACCTTGTTTCCATGGAGACGAGTCGGAGCGGTTATGAAAAGTAGCATTTTCCCAAGTTTCCATGGAGACGGAGTATGGGCGTTTTTTTTAAAAAGTTGCACACCCACTCATTTCTATAGAGGCCAAATCAGAGGGTTTTTAAAAAGTTGCATTTTACCTGGTTTCTATGTAGACGAGTCAGATCGGTTATGAAAAGTAACTAATTTCCCATATTTCCATGGAGACCAAGTCGGAGCACTTTTGAAAAGCGATGTTTCTCCCCATTTCCGCAGCGATGGCGTCGGGACATGATTTAAAAAGTTGCGTTTCGTCAGTGTCTCTGAGCACCACCGTCGCGGGCACAAACACCCGAAACGTTTTTTGAAAGATCCTCCGACGTCGTGACGAGACTCCTTCAACAAAAGGTGACGAGCCTCCAGGAGTCGCTGGCGCCGTTGCCGCCGTTGCCGCCGTTGCCGCCGTTGCCGCGGGCGGCCGTGTGCTTAAGTATTCGTAATTATCGGGAAAATGTCGAGGTGGCCCGCTGTAATTAAAGCCTAATCATGCTGGTGGATTCAGAGAAGCATCCTCATCAAGCTTTCATTAGTCTCCCTCCTTGTGATGCCCGGCGGCCACCGAGCCCCCCCGCTTCCCGCCCCCGCGCTTAAGATGCAAACAATTCATGAGTTGCACGAGAATTTGTAGGGGGGGGGGGGGGGGGGGACAGCTGGAATGGGTGGAGGTCTGGTGGCGTGCGACAGATCAAGCAGAGCACCTTGTGAGAGACACCTGGCAGAGAGAGAGAGAGAGAGAGAGAGAGAGAGAGAGAGAGAGAGAGAGAGAGAGAGAGAGAGACCTGCATTATGCATGGCCCTACCGAGCAGCAGTGGCTTCCACACTGCTCGCTCTCTCTCTCTCTCTCTCTCTCTCTCTCTCTCTCTCTCTCTCTCTCTCTCTCTCTCGCTCTCTCTGCAGTAAAAATAGATCAACAGACCCAAGCGTTCAGCTCTCCTCTTTTTTTTTTTTTTTTTTTTTCCAATGCTTCTCACTTTCACTTGGATCTCACCAGGTGCGGCGCGAGGCGGCGGGAGCAACCGCCCCCCGCCGCCTCGCGCCGGCGCCGCCTCGCGTTTTCTCGTCTCGCCCGACTTGTTTGCACACACTTTTGGAGGATGTGTGTTTGCATGCGTGTATTCCAGCCCAGGCTTGTTTGATCAGTTCTCTCCCCCCCAACTCAATAAAAAAAAAAAGGGATATTAGTCTGGCGGCGGTGCTTCCTGCTATGATGGAGGCATGACATTGTGCAATAAAAGCCCAAAAGTATACCGACACTCCATATTAGATTATCCAGATGATCCAGGTGAACTAGAACATTCAGTTGATATGACGCTTCAAGAGAAGGCGCATAATTTTTGCGTTTTTGTTTTAGAAAATTATCATGTTTATATGTCTAGAAAATGATGTAGTAAGCGAGTCGGGCCACTAGTGGGTGCTGTTGTTTCTGTAATGAAACCACACACAAACATGTGCGCGGAGAACGATACGCCATAAACATTAACAAACAGACAACCTATTGTCAGAAAGTTCCACCAAGAAAGCCGTTTCAATAAATCTACTGTTTGTTCCCCCGTTTTCATGGAAACGGCCTTGGAGCATTTTTAAAAACTTACGTTTTTCCCCATCCTATTCCGAGTTGCAGTATTCCCTCAAAGTTCCACCTTGAGAACCGTTCTCAAAAAGTTGTGTTTTCCCCATTTCCACCAAGATGAAATTAGAGCATTTTCAAAAAGCTCCACCTTGCAAGCGTTTTCAAAAAGTTACATTTTTCTTGTATATATTGAGCCGGATAATTTGTGTAAAAGTTCCACCTCAGGAGCTGTTTCTATGGAGGCCAATGACTGATGAGACCACAGAGGCATTTCAAAAAGTTTTCTTTTTCCCTGACTTCACCGTGTCGAAAAGTTCCACCGAGAAAGCTGTTTTCACCAAGTTGGATTTCCCCTGTTTCCTTGGACACAAGGATGGAGCATTTTCAAAAAGTTGCATTTTCCCTGTCTACGCCGAGTTGGACCGTTTTCAAAAAGTTCCACCGAGAGAACCATTCTCAAAAACTTGTGTTCAATTCAATTTAGCTTTATTTATATAGCAACAAATACAACACAGTCATTTCTAGGTGCTTCTAACAGAGAAAACCCACTAGTTTTTCCCGTTTTCATTGACATGAAGTTGTGAGCATTTTCAAAAGGCTCCACCTTGCGAGCCATTTTTAAAAAGTTGCGTGAACGGACCCCAAAAAACGCAAGGGAACTTGTCCGTTGTCAATCGAAAACGTTGTGATGTATGAGGGGCCAAAATACTGGCCTGGACTTCATAAACAAATTGTCACTTCTGTCAGTTGCCCTAAATTGTACGTCACCAGCTGGTCGTCTTCTTCTTCTTCTTCTTCTTCTTCTTCTCCTCCTCCTCCTCCTCCACCTTTTAGGTTTAATGACAGTCTGCATCCATAAAGTTGCATTACCGCCATCTGCTGGTTTTTATCTATCTATATTGTTTCCCACCACACTTTTCGTCCCTGATGACTGTTTCCCTTCTTCTCCGCCTGGGTTCAACGGCAGTGCAGTTGCACTATCGCCACCTGCTGGTTCCCGCAAATACATAAAAGACCATCCCAAGAACTATTGTTTTGTTTTGGGGGTTTTTAAAATCAGAAAATGGCTTAAAAAAAAAAAATGAAACATCTTGAGTCTGCGATGTCGAACGTTGAGAATGTTGTGTACTAGTATGTACATCGAGCGTGTACCGTCAGGACGTGTACCGCCAGGGCGTGTAACGGTCTCCTGTTGCCGGGTCCCTGAAGACCATTGATCCGTGTCTGTGACCGCCGGGGTCTCCGGCTCCTCCCCTAATTAAACAGCCCCGCTTAACGAGTTCACGTTGATAACAAGGTCGGAAGGAAAAGGTCACCCCATCGCGCCAACTTCAAGTGAACAACCGTCGATAACTCGCACACACACACACACACACACACACACACACACTGAATTTACATTATACATTTTTTTAATTCATCTGGAAAACCAGCTTGGAAAGGCTTGAACTTATTAATGTGGCTGTTTCCTCAAATTGTCCTCTTGCAGGAAAACAACAACAACAACAACAACAACAACCCTCTTTTCCAGCAAAGACTTCCTTGTTTCATCAACACTCCAACTTGGTTTAGATGTGGGAAAAAAGTTTTTGAAAGGCTTCAATCTCAAAAAAAGCCTCAGACCCTGTCTCTGTGCAAATGGCGGAAAATGCAACTTTTTGAAAACGCTACAACTACGTCTGGATGGAAACAGTGGAAAATTGCAATTTTTTTGAAACTCCTCCAACTTCAGCTCAATGAAAACAAGGGAAAATACAACTTTTTGAAAACAGTTCTCAGGTGGGACTTTATGACAGCACTCCAATTTGGTGCACATGGGGGGGGGGGGGGGGAACCCAAGGTTTTGAAAACGCTTCCACCCAATATCCATGGAAATGGCGGGAAAGCACAACTTTAGTACATCTCAATGGAAACGGGGGAAGAAAAAATTTCACTTTTTGAAAATGCTCGGACAGCTGATGTGTCTTCAGTCCATGTGGATGTCAGGTTCTCTTCATTTTCTTCATGTTCATAGTGTATTGTTCTCTTCACACGTCTGTGTAGTCTCATTACAAAATCAACCAACAGCGCCCTCCGGTGGCCCGGCATACTAACTACACCGTTGTCTCTGTGTCCGCTGCTGCGGTGTAAACACACTCCTTTTTTTTTTTTTTTAGCGGATTAGGTGTTGTAACGTGAAAACGTTGTCATGTAAACAGGGCCTCTGTCTCCATGGAAACAGAGGAAAAGCACAACATTTTGAAAACACCCCTACTCTGTTTCTGTGCAAGCGACAGAAAACAAAAAACTTTTTGCAAATGCTCCAATTCCACATCCATGGATAGAGGAAGAAAAAAAAAAAATGCAACTTTTTGAAAGCTCTCCGACTCCGAACCCGTGTACATGACCGAACACTTTTCTGAAACATTTTATTCTTTGTGCGCATGTGAACGTTTCTGAAACGAAAACGCGGTT
>NC_137645.1:8197145-8207145 GCF_963383615.2 Lipophrys pholis | reverse complement strand
GACATTGGACGATGGACCGACGCTGCACACCTCAAGTCTTCAAATTATACCTAAAATCTGCATTTCAGGGATTTAAAAACACATTAAAAAAAAAAACAACAACACTCATTTCATCGCACTGTGTCATTTGAGAGTTAGAAAAATGCAAAAAAAAAATAAAAGGTCTTCTGCAGGTTTCTGCAAATCTGCACCAACAATCATTTCCCATGCAGCTCCAAGTACCATCGTTCTCTGTGCGCGTACTGCCATCTGCTGGTTGTTCCCTGCAAGTGCAGAGCGTGAAAGTCAAAACAGTGCACTGCGTTTCCAGACAGAACAAATCCAGGCACGTTGTCCCGATCGCATTCCAAACACGAATAAGAAGGATTTTCTTGAGTTTATCTACCAAATATGAGGCTCATACGGGAGAATCTCACATAGTAGAGTTGTTAAAAAAAAAAAAAAAAGCATCCTGGGAGTTACATAAGAGCAAATCAATTGCGTTCCCCGAACTTTGACACAATACATCAACCTTTGGGTTTTGAATTAAACGCCAGGACAATTTAAGTTAATGTGTTACTCGGACTTTTGGGAGGAACACTGCCGCTGCACACTCATAGTACTCGCACGCCCGGACGCCACAGGAAACATGGCTGTGCGGTTGTACGAAGGGAAAGATCACGCAGAGGCATATCTGCAGTTCCGAGTGGCGCCCCAGGAACTGATCGGCGTCATCGTGCGCTACATGGAAAAAAGAGTACGTACTTTATTCTTTTTAGCGGAGGGAGCAATCAAGCCGTCTTGTGTTTGTTTTGTGACCGTGTTGAATTCTCTCCAGACGAAGACCTTCCGCCTGGCGGTGGACGTTGGCTGCGGTTCCGGTCAAGGTACGACCCTCCTGGCGCCGTTCTTCGCCGAGGTGGTTGGGACCGACATCAGCCCCGCCCAGCTGGAGCAGGTGTCCGCCGACGGCGGACCGTCCAATGTCTCATACAGGTGAGGCGATGGGGAAGGAGACGGGGGGGCGGGCGGGCGGGCTGTAAATCAGCCGAATCAAAGGGGGCTATAATGGAAAAAGTGACGGTGGTACATTGCGGTTTGATACGTTTTTTTTTTTAGTCCCTCCCGCTCCACCGATCTGTCACTGTTCCAAAAAGTACTTTTCAAAGCGACTTTGGGGCCATTTCTCACCGAGCAGTGAGTAATGGCGTGATCAATCACTCACTCAGCTCGGATCGCCGCGGTTTGAAGTTGAATTCTAAGTCCCATGCGGCAGAAAGAGGAAACGTCTCGGCTGTAACTCCCTCGCCGCAGGCAGTGTCCGGCCGAGGAGCTGCCGTTTGGGTCCGGAGCGGTGGACCTGGTGACGGCCATGACGGCGGCCCACTGGTTCGACCGCGAGCGGTTCCTGCAGGAAGCCGATCGGGTGCTGAGGCCCGGAGGCTGCCTGGCTCTCCTCAGCTACACCATGGACATGGAACTAGAGTACGGGGACGTCTCCGAGGCCCTCAACGACATCTGCAACGAGGTACGCCCCCCCCCCCCCCCCCCCCTTGTGAAGTATGGATACCACGGTAATGAGTCCTACAGGTGGTTGGGTCAGGGTTAGGATTGGCCCTATAACCCTACCCCTCACAGAGGTCAAATTTTATGTTTCGAGTTTAGACATTTTCTCTAGTGACTGCGACATTGACGGGTTCCCCCGGTTCCTCTCGTCAGTTCTACGCCGCTCTGTTTCCGTACCGAAACCCCCACATCGGCTCGAGCTCCGTCAAGATCTACGCCGACATGTTCGACTCCTGCCCTTATCCCGACAAGGAGTGGTGAGTGCCCCGTCCACGGCGTCGCCGTTCCACGTCCCCGTCTTTTGACCTGATTCGACCGTCGTCCGTCCAGGAACGAGTGTCTTCGCATCAAACGGACCGTCCCTCTGAGCGGCTACGTCGGCATGGTGGAGACCTTCTCCAGCTACCAGGTTCTCAAAGACAAGGACCCCGCCGAGGCCGAGCGGCTGTCGTCACACTTCCGGAACAAGTGAGATATGAACCTCCAACTTTCCTCCAATCGCCGGCTTCCCTTCCCGCGAGGTCTCACCTGACGCTCCCCCCCCCCCCCCCCCCCCTTTTTTTGGAATCGCCGGCTGAATTCATTCGTCATTATCAGAAACTGCTGAAATTCATCTTTGAATCCCGTCACCGTCTCGGGCATTAATCAGAAAAGCCAAACAGTGCTTGACTAAGCTTAACTGTTACTGCTTTGATAATACAGCGACCATTAATCCCCTCCCCCACTCCCCCCCCCCCCCCCCCCCCACTCCTCCAATGGCAGAAGAGCCCAGCAAGCACAATATATGGAAGGGAAGTGCTGAGCCGTAACTTTTACATGAGAGGAGAAAAAAAAAAAAAAAAGACGTTGTATTTAATTACTATCGCAGTTTGGGAAGATTTACACTCAGTTCTTGGGAGACTTTTTTCCGTCAACCGGAGGTTTTCCGGTTCATTTACCGCGTCAAATTTAAGGAGCTAATAACTCAAGACGGGTTTGATTTAGTCATCAGTCCAGTTTAAGACTTCCTAACCCCCCCCCCCCCCCCCCCGTCTCTTTCAGGTTGCTGGCGGCCATGAAGACGTCGTCTCCGGACACAGAAGTTACAATGGTTGTGAAGTATTTCTATTGGTTGGCACGGAAACCGTGAACACGTCCAGTTGACATGGAGATCATAGAACATCTTCCAGCAAGATAGAGCATCCTCCTCCCTCTAATCCAGATCATAGAGTGGCTTTCGCCTTTCATTCAGATTATAGAGCATCTTCCTCCACTAACATCCAGATTATAGAGCATCTTTCTCCTCTAAAATCCAGATTATAGATCATATTCCTCCCTCTAATAGATTATAGAGCATCTTGCTCTTATCATCCATATTATATAGCATCTTCTTCCAGTAACATCCAGATTATAGAATGTCTTCTTCCCATTAACCTTGAGATTATGGAGCATCATCCTCCCTCTAACAAATTATAAAGCATCTTCCTCCGGTAATATCCAGATTATAGGGCATCTTCCTCCTAACTTCCAGATTACAGAGCATCTTTGCCCTGTCATCCAGATTAAAGAGCATCTGTTTCCACTAATATCAAGATTATAGAGCATCTTTCTCCCTCTAACACCCAGATTGTAGATCATCTTCCTCCTATCATCCAGATTATAAAGCATCTTCCTCCTCTAACATCCAGATTGTAGATCATCTTCCTCCTATCGTCCAGACTTTAGATCATCTTCCTCTAGTAGCATCCAGAGAATAGAGCGTCTTCCTCCTAGCTCATGCCCTCGTACCTCCTGAATCCAGTTCTGACCCTGTCCAGAGCTACATGAGGGAACTCCATCCGTTGTCAAAGTGAATGTAAACCATGAAAGCAGACACGACACACTCTGAACGCCTGCAGAGGCATTAAATACGAATTAAACCCGCTCGTCCTTTTTCCTCATCTCTTTTCTCTGCACTTGTGACGAGCGTTCACGCAGTCCGGCTGTCTCTCCCCGAGTGTCCTCCTTGCTTCTGTTATTTATGCGCCCAGATTGTTTCGGGCCGTGAGAGCAGATGGCCATTAACACGCACGGCCTCCAAATCCCCTGAATCCCAACGACTTTTACGAGTCCGACGCCATCGCATCGGTGAGAGGAGACCTTGTGAGTAACGTTTTTTTTTGTTTTATTATTATTCCTTTTCACACTGAACACACAACAGCTCTATTATCCGAGTCCAGTCCGCCACGTTCTTGAGCCCTACAGCACGCCCTCCGTACGCTTGCTCCTCCACACCACCAGCGCCGTCATGAGGAGGGTGACGAGCACCGGCACGGCGATGAACGGGGCGAGGACGGCGACCGGCGGGTCGTGGAGGAGGCGGCCCGTCAGGGCGCAGTCCCGGAAGTAGACCCGGTGGACCTGCGTGAAGAAGCGGTCCACCACCTGATCGGGCCAGAAGCAGTCCATCCTCAGGGCCACCTGGAAGGTGCAGTTTGTGAGTCCCTCGTAGATCCTGCAGGGGGCGACAGCGCATCAGATAAATCCACCGGCAGACTCTCTGGAGGCATTTCACAAAGACTTTGGCGCTTCCTGCCGAGGGTTCGGGGGTTTCTGGATATAGCCTTGAGACGTCCTTCATGAGAGGGACCAGATGAGGGGATTTCCTATTGGTGGGGAGGGCGGAGGGGCAAAAAGAATGTCTAGAATTACCAGCGGGGGCTTAGCAGAGTCTAAATATAACTGCATGGGGGGGAAACGGAGACGCATAGCAACAGGGTCGGAAAGATCGCGCCAGCTGATCAGGTCGGGATGGGCGTTTTTGACGAAAACGTGACGGAAGTATAGCTTTTTTTATTTTTTATTTTTTTAGAGCTCGGAGCGTAGTGTATCATCTACACGCACGCAATTAAACTTTCGCCAATCCCCCCCCCCCCCCTTCCCCCCTCCATAGTTACGGTTGAATGTTTGTCAGAGTCCGGCCAGTTCGTCGCCTGGTTTGTCCTTGTTTGGGGGGCGGAGCTTAGCCGCAAGTCAATTAGTAATTACCGGGAATAATCTGTCGTATCAAAGTTAGTTTGGAGAGTTTTTTTTTTTTTTTATTTATTTAAAGAAATGCAGGTTTCCTCTGTGGGCTCACAGTCGGAAGCTTTTTCCAAGAGAAAGTAAAGGAGGGGAAAACGGAGGTTGAACACCGATTACAAACGTTTGACCCCCCCATAGATCACTCTGACACAACAAATAACAAAAAAAAGGTGAGGTTCCGTCTGGTTTTTTTTTTCCCTCGGGATTATTTGTTTTCCAAAATGATTCTACTTGACACCATTCGACAAACCATCAGTATCATCAAGTTTGAGAAAACTGCCGATTCGTCAGTTTTTTTCAAAAGGTGAGGAGTGGCTTCTTTTCCTCAAAGTCAAAGTAAAAAAGGTTTTGGACCAACTGCTTGTTTACTTTCGCTGTCACTAAACTCCACTCCGTCCACAAACAAGTCTTCGGGTTGTTGTTTTTTTTATTTTTTTCTCTCTTCAATTTCCTGCTGGAGTTATTTATCTGTCATCCATCCAGCTCTCCGGTGGCATCAAGCGTCGGGTTTTTGTGACGCAGCTGAAAAAAACCCCCCCGTGAAAAATCTGTTTTATTAGAAGTTACGGCAGGAAAAAAAAAAAAAAAAAAAGCAACCGCCGCCAATTATGGGCTGGACTGAGAGCGGACGGCGAGCCGGCGGGGGAAATCACAGAGTTTCTGACAGGAGCTCCTCCGCTGGGCTCTACTCCTGTCTGACTCATAATCCTGCAGAGTCTCAGTGTTTAGGAGACGATGGGAGGTAATCTCACTGTGATAAATAATCTGATATTTATGTGGGTTGTTTAGGGCGCCGAACTAAAGTCACTTATATGATCTACATTATAGAGCATCTCCCTCCTTTAACATCCAGATCATAGAGCATTTTCCTCCACTGACATCCAGATTATAGATCATCTTCCTCCCACTAGCATCCAGATTATAGATCCTCTTCCTCCACTAATATCCAGATTATAGAGCATCTTCCTCCCACTAGCATCCAGATTATAGAGCATCTCCCTCCTTTAACATCCAGATCATAGAGCATTTTCCTCCACTAACATCCAGATTATAGATCATCTTCCTCCACTAACATCCAGATTATAGATCATCTTCCTCCCACTAGCATCCAGATTATAGATCCTCTTCCTCCACTAACATCCAGATTATAGAGCATCTTCCTCCACTAACATCCAGATCATAGAGCATCTCCCTCCACTAACATCCAGATCATAGAGCATCTCCCTTACACTAGCATCCAGATTATAGAGCATCTCCCTCCTTTAACATCCAGACCATAGAGCATTTTCCTCCACTAACATCCAGATTATAGAGCATCTTCCTCCATTAATATACAGATTATAGAGCACTGTCCTCCATTAATATAGAGATTATCGTGCCTCTTCCCCCTCTAACATCCAGATTATAGTGTCTTCCTTCCATTAATATACAGATTGCAGAGCAATGTCCTCCACTAACATCCAGATCATAGAACATCTTCCTCCCACTAGCATCCAGATTATAGAGCATCTCCCTCCCAATAACATCCAGATTAATAGAGCATCTCCCTCCCAATAACATCCAGATTAATAGAGCATCTCCCTCCATTAATATACACCTTATAGAGCACCGTCCTCCATGAACATCCATATTATAGAGCATCTTCCTCCTCTAACATCCAGATTATAGTCTCTTCCTTCCATTAATGTACAGATTATAGATCCTCTTCCTCCCTCTAACATCCAGATTATAGAGCACCTCCTCCCGCTAACATCCAGATTATAGATCATCTTCCTCCCTCTGACATCCAGATTATAGAGCATCTTCCTCCCGCTAACATCCAGATTATAGATTATCTTCCTCCCTCTAACATCCAGATTATAGAGCATCTTCCTCCCTCTAACATCCAGATTATAGAGCATCTTCCCCCTCTAACATCCAGATTATAGAGCATCTTCCTCCCAGGTCCGACGGTTCCTCTGCAGGTGAACTTACTCCTGTGTGTCCGTCCAGCTGCACCACCGTCCTGGATCCACTCCTCCCATCTCAAATCTGAACTTCGCCAGGCACAGGTCCCCGATGATGCTCTCGTAGCGCCCCCGGTCGCAGCCGGACGCCGCGGGAAGAACTTGAGCTACAGGAAGAAAACCACAGGGGGCAGAGGGGAAACACGATTAGGAATCTATCGGCGCCACAAGCAAGGTCGTGTCCATGTTTCTCCCCTTATTAGAAGAAAGATTTTAATTTGCAGGCGGAGCCCCCGATCCCATTTGTTTACTTCGGAGATGTGTATAAACAGCCTCTTAAGGTGGAGCGCAGACCGCAGCCGGCCCGCCGGGGGGGGGGGGGGGGGGGGGGGGGGGGGGGGGGGGCACCGGGCTGAATGTAACACCACCGAGACGCTCCAGGAGGAGAGGGAGGCTGAAGCCCGTATGGAAGCAGGAACAGGTTGTTGTTTGGAGGAACAGGGTGGATCTGGGTCTGCGCCGGGCTGATAAGGCCCGCCATGTCTGCTCCCCCCCCCCCCCCCCCCCCCCCGGGCTTCTGGAGGTTTTTAAAAGATGCTCGGAAACAAAACAAAAAATAACGTGAGAGGAAGTAGAGGAGTCGGTGGGGAAGAATCCCGCCGCACTGAATCCCAAATTCAGCCCGCGCCCCTCCGACTCCATGTTTATGGATTTGGAAAAAGCTTGAGACGACAGCAGCAGGGAGGAGATTTGGAACACGACACATTTTAAATGTGCCGTGCCGACATGATGACGTTTTCCCTCCACACAGGCCCGCAACAGCTTTCTAACGGGAAAATACGACCGTCTTCAAACTCACTTCTGACCGCTTTCGCAACGTATTTGTCTTTCTTTTTGGGGCTAATCGTACACGCATGAACTACTGGAAAACTCATTAATCCACTTTAATCCAGTGTCTCAGAGGCTTCTGCTTCCTCGGTTCCCTGCTCTGGCGTCAGGGACGGATGGAATCTGAATTCATTTGACTTAAAGAGAAGATTATCCATGTTTACATCTGAAAAAAAATAGATGAAACTGACAAAAAGTATTGGAGATTATTGGCTTGTATACTTAAATTACGAAAAAAAAGTTAGGACTTTAGCTAACGTCCAGATTATAGAGCATCTTCTTAATCCATCATCCAGATTATAAACCGTTTTCTTAATCTATCATCCATATTATGGAGCATCGTCTTGATCTAACATCTAGATTATAGAGCATCTTCTTATTCGATCATCCAGATTATAGAGCATCTTTTTAATCGATCATCCAGATTATAAAACATTTTCTTAATCTATCGTAGAGATTATAAAGCATCTTTTTAATCTACCGTTGATATTATAAAGCATCGTCTTGATCTAACATCTAGATTATAGAGCATCTTCCTCCAGCTAACACCCAGATTATGGAGCATCTTCTTATTCTCTCATCCAGATTATAGAGCATCTTTTTAATCGATCATCCAGATTATAAAACGTTTTCTTAATCTATCGTAGAGATTATAAAGCATCTTTTTAATCTACCGTTGATATTATAAAGCATCGTCTTGATCTAACATCTAGATTATAGAGCATCTTCCTCAGCTAACACCCAGATTATAGAGCATTTTCTTATTCGATCATCCAGATTATAGAGCATCTTTTTAATCTATCATCCAGATTATAAAACGTTTCTTAATCTATCGTCGAGATTATAAAGCATCTTTTTAATCTACCGTTGATATCATAAAGCATCGTCTTGATCCAACATCTAGATTATAGAGCATCATCCTCCAGCTAACACCCAGATTATAGAGCATCTTCTTAATCTATCATCCGGATTATAGAGCATTTTTTAAATTTATTAACCAGATAGTATCTTTCTCCTTTAACATCCAGATTATAGAGTATCTTCCTTCCACTTTACATCTAGATTATAATGCAGGGGTCCTTAATAGGCGGAATTTCTGGGGGGGTGGGGGGGATGCGCTGCTCTAACTTGTTTGGGCCTCATCCCACACCGTAGTCGGAGCCGGAGTCTGTGTGCGTCTGACGTAATCACGTCCATGCACGCTCCCCTCGGACGTCCACGGATTTCAATTTCACGACCCGCGAAGTAAGTCCAAGTCAAACAAAGAAACAACACGAGCTGCGGCGGAGGAAGTGCAAAGTCTTCCTCTTATAGGGCGCAGAATTACTGCGCGAGGACGGTACTCCCCGGTCACCGTCTCCTCTTGTGGTCTCAGGTGGTGTTTCCTCCTCATCCAATACTGACGGTGCAAGTCTGCACCGTCAGCCTAAACGAGTCCGTGTGACCGCGATGAACGAAAACCACGCAACTATACATTAACATGACTGTGACGAATCAGTGCTTTCATATTTAATTTATAAAATTTTTAAATGATTTCATTTATTTTATTTATTCAATGGAGCATGCTTATAGAAAGTATTGAGAGGAAATGGAAGAAGTTTGCAGAGCAGACATTGGGACTGCTTGTCCTCTCCTTTTAGAGCAGCAACATGATGGAGCCATGACAACGATACGCAAAAGCGTTTATTTACACACAATGTGACATTTATTTACATTAGAGCACAAGTTATAACTTTGTTCTGTAACAAATTTAGATTTTTTTTTAAACATATTTACACACAATAACACATTTCCCTATTATACTTTCATTTATTTTTTTACATAGTTACCTTTAATATTACATCGAAAATAATTGTTAGATATTTACCTATTCCATATTTATTTATTGTGACACATTTATCTATTATTCCATATTATATGACATCTTCTCTTTCAGCTCTCCATCTATTAGATTTTTCGCTCTCAGTTCCTCCAGAAGACCCCCCCCCACTTTGCTCTCTGCCCTCCGTTCTCCATCTTTTCATTCCTCCTCCCTCTTCTCAGACTCTCCACCTCGGCCATGGCGTCACTGAGTCTGGCTGTCAAAGCATCAGGACACGTGGGCAGTGCATCGGAGAGGTCCTAGTGGAGAAAAAAGGAATTACATGTTCAGAGTCCTGTGTTATCACATTAATTCACTGCTTGTGCAACGTGCAATCAATTGATCCGCTATCCTAACCAATATATAGAATAATAATGTTTGTGTACATGTCAGTACGTCTGGGATCAGGCTGAGGTTCTCCTGCTGGAACAGGCGGGGAACCGTACACTGGCTGGTTCTGAGCAGCACATTTATTTTGAAACGTAATATTCTACACACTGAAACTAAAATAGCCTCCGTTAGACGAGCCGACTAGACGTTGTTGTTGTTGTTGTTGTTGTTTGAGGGCGAGCTTAAGCCAGGGAATAGCGAGCATTCCCCCCACGGCCCCAGCTCATCTATGTCCCAAGTTGATGTCACGTGAGCTAAACACAACGACAACAACAAAGAATATGTTTTTCCTACCTGTGGAAGGTAATCCCAACGCAGTCCATTGTCC